>NC_069501.1:714193338-714405838 GCF_027579735.1 Bombina bombina | reverse complement strand
CTGTTCATTTCTTCTTTTTTTTTTCTTTTTCTTTTTTTTTAACCTGCAGCTGAGCAACATATAACTTTTTACACAGAATTTACTCTGCTGAGCTGAGGAGATTGTGAGGTAAAATATCTTCCTTTTTTACATAGAGATGCCCAGGTGATATTTTCCGGTCAGTTTTTTACAGTTATACTGCATCAGTTTCAAGTGATTTAGCATATGAGTATTATGTCCCTTTAAATAAGAAAACGAAATGGTGAGGACAGGTGTCTTGTGGGTAAAGAGGAAAGTGTCTGCAAAAATGTGACATCCTCTCCAACTCTTGGGTAAAGGATGTGGGCTGCTGGGGTGGGAAGCATCTCAGTCATTGACCTCAATTATTCAAGTACACCTGCTTTTGGAAAATCAAAAGTATTAAAAAAGATTAGTAAAGCATAGGCTAAAATGTATGTATGATAGACAGACATACAGACAGATGAACACATACAACATAAAAAGGTTGACAGGTTTAGGCGAGTACAGTATTGTCACTAAAACATTAGCAAAGGATTAACAAATTGCTAGAGAGAACCTGCAGTGGTAGGGGTGCCAACGGCTTCATAAATCAAGCCGAGACATAAAAAAAGTATACTCTTTTTTGCACTAACACAACTAATAACTACTAATTTTACAGGAAAAATGTTATTAATACTAATATACTCTGCAACGTAAAGTGCTAGATATACAGTTTTCTGTTTCACTATTTATTTATATAGTTAGTTTAATTTCTGAACCAGATTTTATGGCAAGACAGGAGGCTTCATATTTTATGCATTAATATTTACTGACTTCCAAAACAAAGAACAAGTAACATAGAAACAAAAACAACCAATCAGCAACGAGCAGATAATATATCCAACAAGAAACAGGAAATAGCTTCCTCTTTTCTTTGCTGCCTTTCAGCCAGCAGGTGATGTGTCTCCAGCTTATAGTATTTTAAGATATTTTATTTGTAATTTGGGATTTTTATCCTTTTTTCTTCTGTATAAATAGACTAAATTGTTAACATAGTCTAGTGTTTTAGTTTTTCGTTTTTGGAATAATTGGGTTTTTGGGTTTCCTTATATGGCTATAATTCTTTATTGTTTTACTGTTATATTTCTAGTTGTTTAGAATAGATTTATTTCCTTTTATCTAACTTTTCTAGCCCGATATTATTTTCTGTTAAACTTAACTATTTTGCCAACTGCGTTGTTAACTGTGAAAGTATTCTTTAGATCAGTGATTTTCAACCTTTTTTTTTTGCCGTGGCACACTTTTTTTACATTAAAAAATCCTGCGGCACACCACCATCCCAAAATTTTACAAAAGCACACATTGTAGCCTAATACAGTGTATGTATATATATATATATATATATATATATATATATATATATATATACACACATATATATATATATATATATACACACATATATATATATATATACACACTGTATTGTGTTGTCATGCCATGCCTCCTACAAACTATACATGACATATTGACATTCATTCACAAACAATCATAATGATTGTCTGTGAATGAATGTCAATATGTCATGGTTGTAAATGATGCCTGATGAGCCTGTCACATACCTCTCAATATTTAAAAATTTGAAAATTGGACACCCCAGCTGGCTGGAACTGTTCTGGAGGAGGAGCAAAGCTGCGCCAGCATGCATAGGGGATTGAAGTGTTGCGGCGTGTAGAGGCGGCACTAGACACGTGTTGTGGTAGTTGGGGGTTCCTTCCAAGTGTGAACACGGGTCGGGGAAGCGAGCTGCCACAGTGCTGTTACCCTCAGTCATCATCTCACTCAAAATAAAAAAACGTCCCAGAATAAAAAACAAGCAAAATTTAAAAAATATGCCACACAGTTGTCAGTCTGCTGCGGCACACCTGAGGATCTCTCACGGCACACTAGTGTGCCACGGCACAGTGGCTGAAAAACACTGCTTTAGATTAGTAATAAAGATTGTGTTTTTTTAGAAAAATAGCAATTCATTTTTAAATAAATATACTTATTTGTCCAATAACCTATTTTATATGGGGCTCTTCCCTATTAGAATCTTGCAAAGGTCTTGATAATATTTTTCTGATTTCTACATCTATTCATCTAATTATTTGTCTAGAGTTTAGAATCTCCACTAAGAGAAAGCATACCCTAAGATATGGCTTTGGTGTTTTTTAAACTTGATATTAGATTTGCATGTTGCTGCAGGGACTTTTGCCCTGTTCCATCATACCATTCAATTGTATTCTTTTATTCTAATTTTGTTTTTCAGTATGTATTGCAAATACAGTACATCTAGTTTAATCAATGTTTATGCATTGCAGGTGCATTATGGAATCCTCAGATAAGACCTCTTTCTCCAAAGAGGAGGTTCTGGATTTTATAAACCTAGCAGTTCATCAAGCTTTTGCACAGAGGGAACAACCCTCCCCTTCTGCCCATCCCCACGAAAACCCCATCAGAGATAAATCTCCTCCTCTCCCGTAAAAGGCGATGGCATTCCCAATCTATCCCACCCCCCCGTCTAAAAAAGGCAAGGAACGCAAATTGAAGGCCCTTCCCCCAGGCAAAACCAATAGGGTCGTTAGAACCTCACCCCGGAGGTAAATCGGGGTAAAATAATCCTTAACCCTGAGGATATTAATCAGGGATGTCTGGACACAGACTCTGAAATTTTTGATTTGGAGGATCTGGATTAGAGGGATTTTTACCCAGAACTAGACTTGGATTCGGGTGATCCTTCTGATGGAGAACTCCCATATGTCCACTCTTAGGGCCACTCTGAGAGGACCCACGCAGATGAAGAAATGGATGGGGATCTCTTAGACCCCGCTGGCAATCCCATTTTTAATCCTAAACATATCAGACACCCTCGCTCTTCTGAGTGGTCTCTCCCTCCTCATCTGTCTAGGTTCCTTAAGAAACGCCTTAGTTAACCCTTAGATCGGGAAGACAGAGCTCTCCTCAGAGCAGAATGCCGTAGACCTTCTCTCCCAGGCAGAGAATCTACCACCCCCGAATTTGACCCTAAGCTGGTAACCTTCCTGACTAGGAAAGCTAAGGACCCAAGGAAGGGGCTGGAAAGATCCCTTTGTGGTGCACAGGATAAACTCCTGGACATTTCTGGACCTTTGGCACAAAACCTCCTTATTACAGATGAAGTTCATCTTTCTGGCTCCTCCTTGGATTGTTCCATGGTCAGAGACTGGGCTTTTAGAGCCTTTTATTTACTGGGTAATGCCAATGCAGCTCTCTCCAGTGAAAGACGTAGAGCTGCTCTCTTTCGCATTGACCCCAAATGAGCTGTTCTAGCAACTGAAGAGGCAGGTTCTCAAGCCAAAGGCCTCTTATTTAGAGATTCCTTCCTCACCATTATGAGGCATTATGTTTCAACTTTTACCTCTATTGAAAAAATCAAGGCCTCTCTCAGGAACGTTTTTCAAACAAGACGGGTTATTACCAGGGTCAGCAGATACAGAGGTCGTCTGCCCGGCTGCCAAAATTTTGGCCAATGCCAATTCATGGGCCTCAATCAACCTCAGTACCCACCAGAATACTACAACAACAGAGCCATGTTCCCGTTCAGAACCAGACCTGCGAGACCCAGACAATTGGCCACACGAATCCCTCTGGCTCTTCCTAACCCCAACCAAGGTGAGCCCCAATCCTCCTTCCCACTTGTTGTTTGCGGGCAGATTCACCCATTTTTCCAAAATTGGTTGTCTCTTTCTGCAGACCCCATGGTTCTCCAAACCGTTCAAGGATACGTCATAGAATTAATTTTTCCTTCCTTCCAATCCCACCTTCCCAATCCCTTACGTCTGTCTGGGGAAGGTCAGAACTTTATCAAAGAAGAGGTCTTGTCTTTCCTCTAAAAAGGAGTTCTAGAGCTTGTTTCTCAGGACTCCTCTCCAGGTTTCCTGAGCAATCTCTTTCTTGTTCCAAAAAAGTCAGGAGGTTTCTGATATGTCATCAAGCTGAGGGACCTCAACTTTTTTGTGGTATACCGCCACTTCAAGAAGGAGGGCATCCAAATGTTGAGAGACCTCCTTCGTTTGAAAGATTAGATGGTCCCTCTGGACCTGAGGGACGCTTATTTAAACATGCCAGTGTCCCCTCTCTGTCGGAAATTTCTTCAATTCCGATGGGCAGACCAACCTTGGCAGTTTACCTGTCTCCCTTTCGGTCTCAGCTCCGCTCCTTGGTGCTTTCTCAAACCAGTGATGGCTTTTCTCTGGGCTCGTGGTTTTCGTCTAGTGATTTACCTGGACGATATCCTTCTTATAGCACAAGACAAGGACTTATTGCTTTCTCCTCTCCTCACTGAGTTTTGTGATCAACGAGAAGTCGAGTCTTTCCCCTCTGCAACTGGTAGGGTTCCTCAGTTTCTCCATAGACGCTTTCCTGGGACATCTTCTCCTCCCTCAAGATTCAATCAACGCTAGTGGCCGTCTCCATCCACCAGTTGTCAAGAATCATTGGACTCCTGTCCTCTTCCATACAGGCCATTTTCCCGGCTCCCCTCCACTACCACGCCATGCAATATCTAAAGATCCAATGTTTTCAGGAGTTCCGCTCCTACCAGCAACAGATCTTTCTTACGAACGAACTTCGATCGGAGATGTCATGGTGGTTGCATTACATGGAGGCCTGGAATGGCAGAGCGATTCTTGGGTCGACCACAGATTTCGTTCTATCCTCCGATGCGAGCCTTTAAGGCTGGGGTGCCCCTTGTGGGACATCCTGCGGCCCCAGTCAGTGGAGGAATCCAACCTTCACATAAACTGCTTGGAATTATTGGCCGGCTCCTTTGCCGTTCATAGTTTTTCAAAAAACATTACCGATTGCTGCATTCTATTACGGTTGCACAATTTTTCAGCTGTCCATTATATCAATCGGCTGGGTGGAACACGATCGAAAACTTTGTTAGATCTCACCTCCCATTTCTGTCTGTTTTGTTTGGAGCGCAGGATTTCTGTCCGCGCTCAATTTATTCTGGGTGGTTCCAACTTCACAGCAGACTGGTTTTCTCGCCATTGGAGGGATTCCAGCAACTTGATGCTGAACCGTCAAATTTTTCTAGAGATCTGTCGCATATTTGGTTCCCTTTCGGTGGACCTTTTCGCATCTCGGACCAATCACCAGTTACCGAGATTTAACAGTTGGCTTCCAGACCTGGACAGCGAAGGAGTGGACGCCTTTCTGCAAATTTGGCCTCCCCACAGGGCTTATGCTTTCCCCCCTTTCGCTCTTCTGGCGAGAACACTCTTGTGCGCTCACCGCTTCCAATGTCTCCTGATGTTGATCACTCCTTGGTGGCTGTCCCAACCTTGGTCTGCTACCCTTCTGTAGATGTGGTCGGCCCCTCCTCGCCTACTTTCCAATCTCCTTGTGGACGCCCAGGATCACCTGCATCCTCTCTTAATTCAGGGCCACCTGAACCTTCTGACTTGGCAGATTACAGGGGATCCTGATCCCCTGAGAGCCTTTTTCTCAGGTTGTTCCTTATTGGTAGCAGTGTTACCCCTTTCTCTTTTGTTTATTTTCAGTGTAAAAGACCTTTTACTTTACGCATTGGCACAGATAGACAGTTCTTAGGTGGATCCTTTGAGTCAGTTTCCTGTTAAAGTGTTGAGGACTCTCCTTCTGTTTGGCAGCAAAAAGAGGAAGCTATTTGCTGTTGGATATATTAGCTGCTTGTTGCTGATTGGTTATTTTTGTTTCTATGTTACTTGTTCTTTGCTGCTGTTTTTGAAGTCAGTAAAGATTAATGCATAAAATATTCGCCTCCTGTCTTTGATTAAATCTAGATTATTTAGACACCAAGGTTATAATAATCTGAATTTAAAGTCCCAGGTTACTTTTAGAGGTAAAGTGATTTACATACTGCTCTTCCAGGATGTATAACCTTTTTTGTGGTGCTAATAAAACATCTGTATAGGTGTGCAAGTTTGTGTCATGTTTAAATACAAATAATATTTATTTAAAACAACAAATATTACCTTTCTGATTACAATACTGTACTATCATATTGAGGGTGCTATGTATACAAAAGTATTACAAATGATATAAAACTACCTTTAGTTACATGTATAAGCTGTATTATGACATGTAAATATTGCCTAAATTACATTTGATCCCATCCCCACTCCAGATGTAAATATTCCAAAATCCAAAGTTTTTCCGGTCCTAAACAGTTTGTATAAAAGGTTTTCTACCTGTAATGTTCTTCCCTTACTTACTGAAACTCTCATAGGTTTTACATACACATTAGTTGAAACTGTTCTTTCCCCCCAGCCTTTTTTTTTTTAAAGCTCATATGAATCTTTACCCAGAATCATTCACTCCAGAGCACAACACTGGTAGTTGAGGTTTTCTGAGAGAGAATGTGCAGACTGGCTATACAATGATCTGTTGTGTATCATAGCACCACTTATACAGACTCTCTTATACCTGCAAGATGAAGTACTACACATAAACATGTCTATTATTGCTGTAGCATAACAATTACTTGAGAAATATGAGATTTGGGACATTATGTTGGAGATCCATTGTCCTATTTTCTTATAGCTATGGTCTATCTAAAAATAATATATAACGCAAATCACTGGCTAAATATTTATAGGAGCCAGGCAGGGAGTACAGGAGTAGATTCATCATATAAGTAAATAATATTACAAGAGATATAAGCTGTATTACTTTGGATAAATGGATGGAAATAAATGCAGTGTGCCTATCTGTATGTGTTGTGTATATATAAACAGGATATTTGAAGACCTGGATCCGGTATTGGTCCTATGTGATCATCCAAAACTAGCACGCACCAAGAGATTATATAAACACCTTTATTATGTAATACAAAAAAAATTTTGTATTACATAGTAAAGGTGTTTATATAATCTCTTGGTGCGTGCTCGTTTTGGATGATCACATAGGACCAACACCGGATCCAGGTCTTCAAATATCCTGTTTTTGAACATCTGTTTTTTGATGGTGCTGGTGAGTGCTGATCTTTTTGTATATATATATATATATATATATATATATATATATATATATATATATATAAATAATCAACAAACAAAGAGAAAAGTTAGTGCTGGTCAACTGTTGGAAATCCTGTACGGAAGGAGGGAATCGCTCCAGTGTCTCCCCTGAAGTTCAAACGCTGACAAGTCAGAACCAGGCAAGTAGCGATAAATACACAACAAAGGGTGAAATCCCTGAACCCAAAACCAATGGATCAATGTGCACTTAGAACAGAGGCATCACACTGCTGGAAAGTATTAGGTTAAAACATACCTTTTAATTCACATAGTAAAAGAACAGATCAGTCTCAGTGAAAAAGACAGTGACCTGGAGCATAGTACATACGGAGATGACGTCATCTGAAGCGTTTCACGCCCTTCTGGCGCTTTGCCAAAGATGAATGTATATGAGGTATTCACAGACCCTATTGCATGGATTATTGACAGCTCAATATTACAGAGCATTTCCTTGAAAGAGCAAATTGTTTGTGTTAAGCATCATCAATATTGCTGTTGAGTTATTCACATAATTTGGAATAGACCTTATTTATCTGCTTTAAACACCTGTGGTCACCTTAAACTTCCTTAAATACCAATGCCAGGTTTCATGTAAATTATTAAACACATCTCTGAAAGAATTCAAACCACCCCCATGTTTAAAAACCTTCGCCTTGCAGGAAAAAAAGAAAAAAGTGAGAAATAAAAAGCTTATCCCCAACAAAGGAGTATGAGGTAAATTGCCTCACTGAAGGTTAATAATATCCTGTCGCTGAGGTAAAAGACTCAATTACAAAACCTTCAGAACAGTTCCTGAGGAACAGATCAGCCTGCAGTGACAGCAAGGGCTTAAACAAGCAAAATATAGAAAGAGCCTAACAATTGTACCCAGAGGAACAAATAAAATGCACAGCTCGTACAGGGCAGATATTTCACAAAATATAAACACATGCACTGTATTTGTAGCTCTTACAGGGAAAATATTTCATCCAGAATGCATCTGTAAAACAAGGCAAAGTATCTACACAAGACAGTCAAATTCACAACAATTAGTGTCAGGTTCTAACAGACTAATAACACACTGGTGACCCTCAAATTTATTTTTTTACATAAAATGACGACAATTATATAATCATCTTTCTCTCTCTCTGTAAGCATATATGTCTGGGTGTATGTGTGTGTGTGTGTGTGTGTGTGTGTGTGTGTGTATGTATATATATATATATACACATACATACATATACATACATATATATATATATACACATATACACACATACACATACATACATATATATATATATATATACATATATATATATATATATATATATATATATATACATACATACACACACATATATATATATATATACATCCATCATTTAGGATAGATAGATCTCACAATTAGGACCCCAAAATAATACATATGGGAAGTCGCTGGATGGAATATATGCCATGTTTATAATGTGCACTCTATTACTTATGCAAATAAAACACCAGGGATTCCACTTTTTTCAATAAGTCAACCAATAACTAATGCAATACGCTGCAAGAAAAAAAAAAATAGATAATTGCATGGCATAGATAATGACATCAGACATAAATAATTTCTGACACAAGTGGTTTATAAAAAAAGAGAAATGCAACGTTAGTTATGTCTTTATGACAGAAATAATTTGAGTTCTAAATCACCACACTTTGTTTCACAGAAGTTACATTAGCCATGAGCAGCTCAGAAAAAAAAGAAACTAAAACCATACATGCTCAGGATTAGACAGGATGGGTACTGTATGATAGCTGTTACTATGTAACTGGTCCACCAATGACAAACATGGTAACGCACAATCTCACTACATGAGATAATTGTGCTGTATAATAAAGAGGATCAAACTGACAATGAGATATATAAAGGGGACGTTTACAGATTTGTTCAGTTCTGTTAAAATAACCTCTCTTTGCTCTTTTACAGTGGAAAAAATTGTGTCTTCTCCCTGGTAATTATTTCCTCATTAAATCCCATGACGGTTATGCATTACGTTTGATAAATCACACAGCCACAATGCTTGGTGACACTTGTGCCCTGCCCTTCAAGTAGTAATAGTGCTAGGAAATTGCATCCTGGGAAGAATATTCCTACATGTCTCAACTCAGATACAGCCAATGTAGAACAAGTGTATACAGTGGTAACTTGCTTGTACTGGGGCTTGTTGAACTATTTACCAATGGAAGGTATTCCATATTAAAAGATGGATTGAAAAAATGCTGAGCAATGTGTTGCAGCAAATGGGTTAAATAGCAGAAAAACTAGATCAGTCAGGGGTCCCAGCAGAATGTAAAACCACTTTGCAACACAAATTGACACTTACCAAGGTACATAGGTGGTGAAAATGAATGAACAGGCCAGACAAACACCTTCCACACAGATGTGTTTCATTAGTTTAAAATGTTATAAAGTGAAAAGCAAGAGAGATAAATTATGGAATGGACAACAGAAATAATGTCTTTTTACTCCACTAGTTTATCATTTCTAACAGCGATTACAAACTTCCTAACACTGTGGAATGCAGAGCAGTATTTAGAGTGCAAATAAATGTATGGCTACCAAAGACAAATAACTCATTACCTAAAAACTAATATTTCATTACCCAAAGCACTTTTTATTATATTGTATATATATTTAAATTAAATAAAGCTATGGGCATTTTTAAAAAATTGGATAAAAACATACACAGAAGCTTCTAACAAAAAGGAAAACTTTAAAAGATATTTAGAGCTAAAACCAGCCTGATTTATCATGGTTTAGATATATGCAAAGCCTCACACGTGTTTAGTGTCTGTATACACCTCTAGAGATAAACCGCTGCCAGTGAGATAATGTGGAGAAACATTTTTGAGGTATTTACAGAAGTGAGAAGAAAAAGTATGAGGTTGACAGATGGGTGTCATTTAGGAGTAATAGAGGAGTGTTTTTTTTCTTTCCGTTGACATAATTGCTTGTCTGCTTTGGATGTCATGCTAGGTTACTCCACCATAAGGCGCTTTGCACATTATAAAGTGCAGAACCTCTGACCCTTTCACTGTGCACAGCGCTTGGATTGCAAAGGGCTGATGCTTCTCAATTTTATTCTCAATCTGCCAGCTTGCAGCACCGCTGCCAACACTGAGACTCCAGTTTACTTTTTTTTTCTAGGCTCAAAGCCAGATAACTTTAAATGATGGCTATGTAATGGCAGCCTTTGGTTCAGGTACATCAATAACCCCCTTTCACAGTTAAAAAATATGAATATAATCAACTCTGTATTACATTATATTTAATGGTCACACTAGCTTAATATGTTTTTAAAATCAGAATGTAAGCCTGCATGCACATATAAAACATCTTACATGACATAAGCTATCATAGAGTCATGCATAAAGGGGAACAGACGGCTAGCAAGAGAGTAACTCTTTAGCTGCTTGTAGCCTCTAGCAGAGACACCATTTGTAGCTGGATACAAACACATAGAACTTGCCTTGCAGAATGGGAAATAATTGAAAGAACTTCTAAACTGGTCTAAAGTCACTAATTACGCCAGGGGCATAAAACAACTCGTATTCCCCAAATATTGTTTAATTATGCATAATAAAAAATTATGTAGTTTACATAACTGAAAAGGGTGCTGTGCATACTGTAGACTTCAGAGTCCTTACTCTATTGCATTCTGCACAGTGATTGGTTGAGAAGGTAATTGGTGTAATTCAAGGGGTATTAAAGGGATAGTAAACCCTAAAATGTTCTTTTATGATTCAGATAGAACATACAATTTTAAACAACTTTCCAATTTAATTCTATTATCACATTTTCTTCATTCTCTTGTTATCCATTGCTAAAGGGACAGCATTGCACTACTGACAGGAAGCTGAAAATATCTATTTAGCCAATCACAAGTGACAAATGTGTGCAGGCACCAATTAGCAGCAGCTCCCACTAGTGTATGATATGTGCATATTCATTTTTTTAACAAGGGATACTAAGAGAACGAGGCACATTTTAAAATAGAAGTGAATTTAAAAGTGTCTTAAAATGACATGCTTTATCTGAATCATGCAAGTTTAATTTTGACTTAAATATCCCATTAATAGGACCCAAAAAAAAATAAATTAAAAAGCAAAAAAAAAAAAAAAAAAAGAGGATTTTGCTACTGTTGAAATGAAGCACCTTTTTCTTACTCCCAGGTAATGAGTGGACTACAAACAAAAGTCACATGCGCACACACAGGCCAATAGGTCTCTGGAAGTGTTGTACATTGTAGGATTAAGGGCTAGATGTCAACATCAGAGATGACCAGAACTGTGTGCAAACCGAATGCAAAAGGGTTTAGTAATGTCTAAAATTAAAGGAAGAAACATTCATTGAGATTAGCAAGACACTGCTAAGGATTTTACATATAAAATGGTAACTTTTTTGAAATAACATCCCTGTAAATTTTATAAGTATTTCAATTTGCTTCCTTTAACCCCTTCGTTAGCGTGAATTTCAGAGAAAAACTTGCCCAAAATACAGAGAGAAAAAAATCTGATAATAAAAATAGCATTTTTGCTATCACTCCATTTAAACTTTTTTTTAGTTACCTATCAAAACTATACATATATTTTTAGTAGATAACCCAAGGTGTTTATCTAGCCCAAAAAATTGTTAACTTTTTCACAAACTTTGGGTTTTTCACTGAAATTATTTGCACACAACTACTTCAGTCATAAGACAAATGGTTGTAAAAGGTTCTCTCTGGTTCCCTTTGTTCAGAAATAGTAGACTTGCATGGCTTTGCAATTTGTTTTTGGCAATTAGAAAGCCACTAATTACAACTGTGTGTCACATTTCTGAGATTCCTGACAGTGAAGGGGTTAAATAGTTAGCTTGTAAGGATAATAGTATTTTAATTACCCTCCAACCTGACACTTCCCATCTCATTGATCCCTCTAAAACAGCTCTCTCCCCCCACACACCTTCACTCCTGACCATCATCTTAGGTACTGGCAAACAGTCTGCCAGTATGAAGTTTTAGTTTTTCTTTAGGGAGGGGTTTATTATTTTCTGCAGTGTAGGATCCCCTCTTACCCTCCCATCTCCCTGATCCCTCTCACACACCTCTCTAACCCTTCCCAATTGTGTCTGCCATCTTAGTTACTGGCAGCGGCCAACTAATAACTAGTTTTATTGTTATATTTATTAAATTATTATTATTTTTTTTTTTTCTGTAGTGTAGTGATCTCCCCAAACCGCAATTTCTACTGTAGCCCCCCCCCCACCCTGATTCCCCATTTTTTCTGAAGTGTAGCATCCCTTGCCTTTCTCTCCCTTTAAAATCTTTACTGTAATGTAGGGCCACTACCACTACCTGTCTCCAGATCTGTGCCACCCACCGCCCTCCTGCCATCCCACAACTCACACCAGCACTGAAGGAGATAGTTACAGATAGTGTCACTGTCTGTAACGATCAGGCAGTCTGCCCTCATATGGTAACTGAGAACTGATCGTGCTCTGTTACCATATGAAGGTAGATGCCTGCAGCCCAGGAAGAGTAAGTCTTAACAACTGAGACTGATGGAGCTTCCTAAAGGTCCGACCTATATATACGTTATGCTGTATGATGGGCTATGTACTGCGTGGCGTATATGTACGTCGGATTGACACATGGGGTTAAGGAGAATCTGAAGTGTCACCATATTCATTACTTGCCCCCAAGCACCTGATTTTTTCAAAGTCTACAAATTATAGATCCAACACGGATGATTGGAGGCATCCATCTGCTGACTCACACCACTATAGAGGTTGTGTTACCAACAACAGTATCACAATACACCAGAATTTTATTTTTTATTTTTTTCCCATGAAACTCAATTTTATGACTGCCAGGATGTCCAAGAGCCACAGCTTATAAACACTACAAAGTTAAACCAACAGTGAAAAAGCTATACGCAAATTACAATACAATACCTTTTGGATTTAAAGAACTGCATCCATTCCAAGTAATGCAACAAGTGCTCCTATTTTACAGAATTAAAATGTTATTATGTACAAAAAGACTCAAAAAATAAACAAGACTGACATGCTTGCGCATACACAAGTGTGTGAAAGCTCAGATAGTTTAAGTGAATTTTATGTTCTGTTATAGTAAATGTTTATTTTTATAAAATAAATAAAATCAGACTAGCACTAACGTTTATAACATTAGAGATAGTAAAATTAATGTTAGCAGATAATTCTTTTACACAATGCAGTGAACCATAACATTTGTCTACAAAAAAAACACTGAATGTTTGTCAAACATTGGCCATTAGTTTAGAATTAACGTGTGTTGGAGAATCAATGCTTCAAAACATTAGCCCATTTCTATCAGGGTAACTATAGGAAACGTCTGTGAAAGGACAAATGCATGAGAAAAAGACAATGCAATAGCACTTAGTCTGAACTTCAAATTTGTACATTTTTTTTCAGACAAATTTCAAAGTAATATCTATTTCCACTCCTCCTGTATCACGTGACAGCCGTCAGCCAATCACAAATTCAAGTATTCTGTCAAATCTTACACATGCTCAGAAGAATATAAATATAAAAAGAATGTGAATTGGAAAGTTGTTTACAATTGAATGCTCTGTCTGTAATGAAAGTTTAATTGTAACTTGATTGTCCCTTTAAATATGTGTACATTTAAAATTAAAGGGACATGAAACTCAGAGAATACCATTTTAAACAACTTTCCAATTTACTTCTATTAACTTATTTGCTTCAATCTTGATATACTTTGTTGAATAAGCAGTAACGCACGAAAAGCATTTTGTGAGCCAATAACATGAGGCATATATGTCCAGACACCAATTAGCAGCCCCTGAGTCTACCTAGGTATCGTTTTAAAGAAAGGATATCAACAGAACTAAACAAATTAGATAATAGAAGTTAATTGGAAAGTTGATTAAAATCACATGCTCTATCTGAATCATGAAATAAAAAAAGGGTTTCATGTCCCTTTAAAACAAATTGGAAGTGTAGGTTTATGGACTACTTATCCATATAAATAACAGGCACACCTCCATTGTTGATCAGTGACATTCACCAACTAGAGAACAAAAAGCAGTTGCATTAAAGGGACACTGAACCCAATTTTTTTCTTTTGTGATTCAGATAGAGGATGCAATTTTAAGCAACTTTCTAATTTACACCTATTATCAATTTTTCTTCGTTCTCTTGCTATCTTTATTTGAAAAAAGGAATCTAAGCTATTTTTTGGTTCAGACCCAAGACAAGCTTGTTTATTGGTCAGTTAAATTTATCCACCAATCAGCAAGAACAACCCAGGTTTTCCCCCAAAAAGGGGTCGGCATCTATACTTACATTCTTGCTTTTCAAATAAAGATACCAAGAGAATGAAGAAAATTTGATAATAGGAGTACATTAGAAAGTTGCTTAAAATTGCATGCTCTATCTGAATCACAAAAAGAAAAAATTTAGGTTCAGTGTTTTTAAATGAATATATTATAAATGAATATAGCATGAAACACTCTTAGATACAACAAAAAGAGAAAAAAATAATTTTGCCCCTCAAAACGGAACTGCTGCTATATATCAAACCATAAATTGGAAGACTATTGACCACAACTCATTTTTTTATTTTATGAAACAATAATTACACTGTACACTTCTTTTCAGAAACTGACTTATAAATGATATTCCTTTGTTCACTAGAGCATATCCTTTTATCCCCCTCATGTTATTAGCAATTTATAACCTTAACTAGTCCTAAAGCCCGTTCACACGGGCCGTGTTGTGTTATATTTAATTTAAATTCTCTCTCTCTCTCTCTCTCTGTCTCTCTCTCTCTCCCCCTCTCTCTCCCCCTCTCTGTCCCCCTCTCTCTCTCTCTCCCCCTCTCTCCCCCTCTCTCTCTCTCTCCCCCTCTCTCCCCCTCTCTCTCCCCCTCTCCCTCTCTCTCTCTCTCCCCCTCTCCCTCTCTCTCTCTCTCCCTCCCTCTCTCTCTCTCCCTCCCTCTCTCTCTCTCTCCCTCTCTCTCCCTCTCTCTCTCTCCCTCTCTCTCTCCCTCCCTCTCCCTCTCTCCCTCTCTCTCTCTCTCTCTCTCTCTCTCTCTCTCCCTCTCTCTCTCCCTCTCTCTCTCCCTCTCTCTCTCCCTCTCTCTCTCCCTCTCTCTCTCCCTCTCTCTCTCCCTCCCTCTCTCTCTCTCTCTCTCCCTCTCTCTCTCTCCCTCTCTCTCCCTCTCTCTCCTCTCCCTCTCTCTCTCCCTCTCTCTCTCCCTCTCTCTCTCTCTCTCTCTCTCCCTCTCGGCATGCAGTACTGACTCCCAGCCTCTTATAATGCTGCCCCCCTTTTTGCCCCAACCTCTTTACCTACTGTCTGTGTACCACTTTCTACCCCATCCTCTCTGCCTGTTGCCCCTAGTGCTCCCCTTACTGCCCCAGCCACTCAGTCTGCTGACCTCCAACAGTGCAGCTCTCACTGCGCCAACCTTTCAGCCTACTGCCTTCACACCTTACATCCTGCTGCCCCGCAGCGTTCCTCTAACTGTCCCCCTTAGTGCTCCCCTTACTGCCCCAGCCACTCAGTCTGCTGACCTCCAACAGTGCATCTCTCACTGCGCCAACCTTTCAGCCTACTGCCTTCACACCTTACATCCTGCTGCCCCGCAGCGTTCCTCTAACTGTTTCGCGCTGCTGTCGGGTGGGTGCGCGTGCGGCTAAGTGAGTGCGAGGGTGTGATAGGCGGCTAGGGTTCGCGTGCGGCTAAGTGAGTGCGAGGGTGCTTCTGCAAGGGGGGTCATCTGCGCGCGAGGGTGCGCGTGCGATCAGCGGCAAGAGTTTGTCTGAACTGCGCATGACGGCTTCAGACAAACTCTTGTCTTTTATAATATAGGATGAGCTTTTTATAGTCCAAAAAGGGCATTTTAAATGGGCAAAAGAACGTAGTCAAAGTGCTTGAGTATTTAAAGAACTATTAAAATCAACAGAATTTTATAAATCAACAAATACATAATAAAAAAAAAAAATGCAATAGCACTTATTTTAAATTTTAAACGAGTAGTACATTTTATTCAGGCAAATTTCAAAGTTAAAGGGACACTATACACAAAAAAATTTCTTTCATGATTCAGATAGAGCATGCAATTTTAAGCAACTTTTTAATTTAGTCCTATTATCAATTTTTCTTCATTCTCTTGCTATCTTTATTTAAAAAGCAGGAATGTGATGCATAGGAACCGGCCCATTTTTTGGTTGAGAACATGGGTTATGCTTGCTTATTGGTGGGTATATGTAAGCCTCCAATAAGTAAGCGCAATCCATGGGCTGGCTGCTAAGATTTACATTCCTGCTTTTAAAATAAAGATAGCAAGAGAACGATGAAAAATTGATAATAGGAGTAAATTAGAAAGTTGATTAAAATTTCATGCTCTATCTGAATCATGAAAGAAAACATTTGTGTTCAGTGTCTCTTTAATTCTATTTCCCTCCCCTGCATCATGTGACAGCCATCAGCCAATAACAAAATGCATATATGTCTATACTGTGTATTCTTGCACATGCACAGTAGGAGCTGGTGCCTCAGAAAGAGTGCGTTTAAAAAGCTTGTGCACATTTTGATAATGGAAGTAAAATGGAAAGTTTTTTTTGGTTGTTTTTTTATTGTATGCTGTATCCAAATTGTGAAAGTTAGATTTTTAGCTTTAGTACCACTTTAATGACTGTTTCTTGTAAGAAGGCAAACAGATGTTCCCTCGTTTAAACAGCAGCTCTAGCCTTTTATTATCAATACTACGGCATTGAAGTTTGCTTTATCTTTCTTAACCCCTTGAGTGCTAACGACGGCTCAGAGCCGTTGCTAGCACTCAACTACCTTTTTGCAATCTGGGGGCTCCTGCTTGCTCCTAACCCGGCGATCGGGCCTGCATAGTGACAGGCATCGCCGGGGCTTCCCGTTATGTGCGGTGAAGTCACGCGCAATGATGTGATGACGTCACCGTGCAACTTTATTTAAAATTGTCAATACAAAGTATAGGGAAAGGGGGCATGCTGCTTAGAAACCTGTATCTCAGGGATCTAAGTCGCTACAGACCACCATTGGAAAGGTAATCGCCTAACCTTTCTAATGGTATAAGTCTTGGGGATCTGGGGGGGGGGGGAGTCAAAATTTGAAAATAGTAAAAAACAGAAAAATATTAAATCCAGCTTAGCACTCAAAGGGTGTTTATCAATAAATATTCCCAGTAGTCCTAAAAATACAGGTGACCCTCTGTTTACGCCGGTTCAATTTGCATTTTTTCAGAATAACAAACTTTTTTTTCAGTCATGTGACTGCTATTGAAAAGCTTTGGAAAGCAAAGTGCACTAATTAAAATAGCCAGTAGGTGGAGCTGTCCGTTTGTTTTGCAGCAAATTTATGCAACTTAACAGCCTGAAATTGATCTGTGTACACAGAGCAGACATTAGCTATCAAGCAACAAGATTTAGCAGGCACTTCCCTATTATCTTCCTGTCCAGCAGCTTGAGGTGAGGGTGCCTAACTGCATATTAATCACTGCAGATTGAAATGCATAGAATAGGTGCAGACGCAATATTATCTAACATGCTAACAATGTAGAGACCTGATTGCAGAAAAATGCAAGCAAAAAATTTTTTTGTTTATTAAACTTAGTTTGATGATGATGCAGTCTGTTGTGTGATTATTTAAATAGGTGCTGTTAGCAAATGTTTTTGTTCATCAAACTTAGATGGATGATACAATCTATATTATTAGGTTTATAATGCTGTTTAGCATTTAAAGTCTTCATTTCAAAGCTTTAAAAATAATGTATTAGGTGTTACTTATTACAATTTTGAGAGGGGCCTGGAACCTAACCCCCTCACTTCTCATTGACTTACATTATAAACTGGGTTGCAATTTACAACGGTTTTGTTTTACAACCATTCCTCCTGGAACCTAACCCCGGCGTAAACTGAGGACTACCTGTACAAAGTAAAAATTGTTACAGAACAAACAAAAAGGCAACATTTCTATAATATGTAAGTCTTTTAGAGCAAAATACCAGGTTATAAAAAGCATAGAAACTTATAAAGCAATGAAAATTATATTTTAAAATGATCTTTAAAAAAATCATAGCTCAATGTGTCTGTATAGGGTATTAAACATCTAACAAGGGTATTAAATTATTTCAGTTGTCAGAACTGCTTAGCTAAAAAGCAAACAAAACAAAACATGAGACATTGATTTAGCAGCATATTGACGCATCCAGTGCTGGAAAATCAGGGCCAAGGACAAATATTTTGATGTGTTTTAAAGACAAAACTCTTGCATCTACAACTGCTTACATCTTCACATAAGTCACACGAGCCGCAGTGTCCCTCTACCAAGCCTTGTAACTAGCACAACATTCATTACTTTAGATGCTTTGTGGGCCTATTAATTCTGCTATTGGGCCATAGTTAAACGCTGGCCGGACAAGGTTTGCTCCTGCAAACCTATCCGCCTGGCATCGCAGCCAGAGGGCAGCAATGCACTGCACACATTTACCATTACACAAGTGGCTGCTTATGCAACACTGCCTCCTAGTGCCGGGTGATTGCAAAACACTAGCTCAGAGCTGCTGTATAGGTCAGGAAGAAGCGGTCTGATGGCCACTGCTTCTTTATTATTGGCTGCAGCGCTCTAAAGCTGCAACTGCTGCTTTATAAATGGAGACATTGCTAAGCTCCTTATTTACCTACTCATTTCTAGACCTAGTGTTAGCCAGGGAACCTCTTTTCTCACTTTTTTTAATATATAATAATAATAATGACAAGTGTGTGTGTGTGTGTATATATATATATATATATATATATATATATATATATACATATATATATATATATATATATATATATATATATATATATATATATATACATATATATACATATATATACACATATATA
This sequence comes from Bombina bombina, assembly GCF_027579735.1. Lineage (NCBI taxonomy): Eukaryota > Metazoa > Chordata > Amphibia > Anura > Bombinatoridae > Bombina > Bombina bombina. The sequence continues at coordinate 714,386,837 of NC_069501.1, read as the reverse complement.
TACATATACACACACACATATATATATATATATATATATATACACACATATATATATATATATATATATACACACACACATATATATATATATATATATATATATATATACACACACACACACACAACATACACATATACACAATTTTCCCACAGTGTGCAAGAACTCTATAGACATGAGTAGTTCTTGTCCCACACAGTAAAAGACCCTACCAAGGTGACAAGCACACTATGACACTATGTATCGAATGGCAAATGCATTGCAAAAGTTTTTGGAGTATAAATTACATGCTTCCAATTTAATGTGTTGCACCGCTTGAGTCGCAAAGCAGCGCTCAATCAGCAGGGCTAGTCGCATGACAGTTACATGCATAGTATATATCAGCAAGTAAGTACCGACTTGCAAAAGTCCTACATTCTAAATAAGCTTTTAAAATTATAACTTCATTCACAATTTACAAAACTACTTCAAAACCCTTGTGAATATATTTATCAGCCTTAACTGTAAATTATTTAACCAATCAGCCTCAACTGTAAATTATTTAACCAATCAGCCTTAACTGTAAATTATTTAACCAATCAGCCTTAACTGTAAATTATTGTGTCCACTGCTCTAAGCTAGTACATAGCTCATTTAGGCAATTGGTAACATTTTGCTAAATATTTAAGTTACATAATTTACTTTTCAGCCTCTCTTATAGGGAGCGGGGACAAGCACAATTTTACCACTATAATGGCCATTTTTTTAAAAAAGGACTTTAATATCTCTTAAACAATTGGGGCAGCTTAGAACCCACTAGTCCACTGGTTTTCAAACATGTCCCAGGCCTCCCTAACAGGCCAGATTTTAAGGATTGTCTCGGATGAGAGCATGAAAATAATCTTATTTACTAATCAGCTGATTATTTCACCTGTGCTCTAGTTCAGATATCCTCAAAATTTGGCCTGTTAGGGAGACCTGAAGACAGGGTTGAAAACCAGTGATCTAGTCAGAGCGTTACAAAAATAAAACTGTACAAGCAAAGATTCACCAATATACTAAGCTTTAGTTTGCCCCTAGACACCTTGTGACCTTTAACAATCTTATGTCAGGTAACTTTAGCATTTTCAGTAAGTCTCCTGCACATTAGTGAGATAACCCTAATACTATTATAATTGCACAACTACCTGCAAGTTGTACTATTATACCTGCAGGTGTGGCATGGGAGGAGGTGTCCGATACAAACTATTCATTTAGGGAGAAAAAAAAAGTTATATATACTACTTACTGTGTTCTTAGTTTTGTGTATGCTGAATAGATGCAAGCCGATCTCATGCTATAAAAATACAATAAGTATTTCTATGACCTGCAGTATCATATTACACTTTAGTTAACCAGCTCAGCAAGAAAATGGATTGTTCATGCAACAAAATGTTGGCCAAAAAAAAAAAAAAAATCTCAGCTACAGTTTTATACATAAACAGTCCTTTAAAAATATTTCCTTACATTTTCAAAAGTTTTGCTACAAACATTTATTTTTGCTTCATTTTGTAAAAAAGATAAAGCATCTAATTCCTGAACAAAATATGTGTGTATATATATATATATATATATATATATATATATAAACACACATACACACATTCATTAGTGTATATAGTATGTAACCACAGGTGATGCTTCAGTAATGAGCAGAGGGATATAACAGGGACCTTGGTTTCCAGGGCAGGGAATAAACTGGTGATATTCCAAAGAGAACAGTGCAGCAATCTGAGGAACTGATCAATGTGTGGGGTGTACAGTGGATAAATCTAGCACTCCTAATAAACTCACAGGGGATGCAGTGTATGTGTTTGACAGACGTGTATGTGCTTGCTGTGTCACCCAGGAGATCAAATCACTGTGCTACTGATGTCAATGCCCCTCCAAAAGGTACAGTTTATTAAACAGGACAGTTATCACAGACTTTCATATCACACACACTAAACAGTAAAAAATCCCAAAACTTTACTACCTCAGGTATGTGGCCTAGTTCAGTTATTTATGAGGAAGTAATGATAGTTCTGACATTTCTAAATCACTAATGATTGTCCAGGGATGAAGTTAAGACACAAAAAAAAACTGCATCAAGGTAATTAAAGGGATATAAAATATATAAAGAAAAAGAGCTTAAACACATAGTTAAAGTCAGCTCAGACGGTAGCTCCCGGCAGTTTATTGCCATTACTCAGCCTACCAAAAGTATGCCTTTCAACATAAGGATACCAAGAGTAAGAAGGACATTTGATAATAAATCTAAAGGGAGCGTGTCTCGGAGGTGAACAGACCCATTTTCAATGGCTCCTGGAGAGACCTAGCTAATCAGACGATTATCTCAAGGAATTGACAGCATCCATGGATATAACATATCTATTATAAGCCTAGGTCATGATTAATATCCAATATGCTTTTTTAATGATCCTCGTGCCCTGAACCGGAACACTAAGGTCTAAGGCTGGTTTTCACAAGTAAACTAAATCCCCTCCCTACCAAATATAGTGCCACTCCAACATGAGAGATGAAAGTTATGTATATGTTGCACAGTCATTTTAAGGATTTGGATAATCTGTTCTGAGCAGTGATAGAGACTCCGCAAAATCCACTAGTTTTCTGCAACATCTCAGAAGCAATGCCTCTAAGTCAGAGCAACAGTGAGACCAGGGCTACACATATTATTCCTGATGAACTAAGTACCGTGTGCATAGAGAATAGATCCTACTACTTACAGAAACAAAATGAATGACCTCAGAAAACATTATGAGGACTTGACAAAAAGCATAATGACGCATCATCACCCTTAGAAATTCCCCCATTCAGAATCCATCGGTATTGAACTTCTGTGGCCCATCGCTCACAAGAGAACCTTTTTTGCTTTAGAGGCAACAAGCAAGGGCAATATAACACTTACTGCTAGTAGAAATGATTTCATACTGAGCCTCTTACAGGACACAACTCTCGCACTATGCATCCAAGTTGAACATGTTTTATCCCCAGATAGAAGAGGAGTTGGTTAGAAACTGCTGAACTTTAGTTAGGTACATAGGTCTATTGTGATCTGATGCAATAATGTTAAGTTTACCTATTAATCCTATGTTTTGCAATGTTGATTCTAACTATACTGTCCTGCAGAGTTCCCCTCTTTACGTTGATGACTTCTTCTTTATATACCACGTGTTTCTAGTGAGTCTTAATTATAGAGCTAGTACCATGAAAAGATTAAGATGTGCAGGAGCAGTTTCATTTCATTTAAAATGATAAACATATCTGTCTACTTACTCAGTAAGCTGGACCAACCTCACAATATATGACAACTGCATCAGAATACGCCTTAACATTATGAGACAATTTATTTTGCATCTAGATCTTAATGCGTAACTGCTTCCTTTATAGTTGCTGACAGAATTGGTGTCCCCAAGGTTTTATTTTTTTATTATTATTACTAAATGTATTTTTCTGTGTAGCAATCACTCTCATGAGGTCACGCTAACTAACGAAGCACTAGTATATTCATTATTTGTTATGCCCTTTAATAAGTGACCCGTTGCCCAGCCTTATATAAAGGAGAGAAAAAAAGAAAAAATTCTTCATGTAAAACTGATTGTATATTTTTAAAAAGATTTCATTTGTTTCTTAAAGCCGCACTTGTACTCCAGTTTAGAGCAGCTAAGCCCATCATAAGAATGCCTAATATCCCCAGTAGAATAGTTATAGGTTGATTTATCAAAGGCTTCGCCAGCCTTTCGCCCCTTTACGTCTGCAGGTTCTCACAAGAGAATCTGCAGTCCGTATTTATGAAGTAGCGGTCATCAGACCGCTGCTTCCCCAACCTCTTCGCCACCTATAAGGTGGTGAATTTCAATCTCTCCGGTCTCGTCTGACCAGGGAGATTGGCAGTTCCTGTCCGCTCAATTGGCTGTGCAGGGGGCGGCGTTGCACAAGAATGCAAAATTGAGTTCTTGTGCAATGCCAGAGGTGAGCTACAACAGACAGGGGCGCATATGTCTGCCGCAGCTTGATAAATCGACCCCTTAGTGTACACTTTTTATTCTTTTCATAACTTACTATTAATTTTATTGCTTTACAATGTTTGGCCAGGGTCCATGAGTGACCCACTATACACACAATACCCTTATATCAGTCACTATATAAAGCAATTGAGGTCCAAGAGTGGCCTCTTGTGTTTAGGAGTTAGAAAATCTGAGGGTTGACTACTTTAGCATTGTAATAAGCCTAATGTTAGAGATTTGCAGGTAAGGTGGAACCTAAACATCCGCCTGGGTTAGAGCTTTTTGAGTGTAGCATCCTACAAGTTTTTGTTATCGATAATTTTAAACAACTTTCTAATTTACTTCTATAATCAATTTTTTTTCATTCTCTTGGTATCTTTTGTTGAAAGCAGAGATGTAAGCGTAGGAGCCGGCCCAATTCTGGAGCACTATATGGCTGCAGTTTTGCAAGAATGTTATCTATTTGCAAGAGAACTAGATGGCAGTACTATTTACTGCCACATAGTGTTTCAGACACCGACCTTGGTATCTCTTCAACAAAGAATATTATGGGAACAAAGCAAAATAGGAAACTTTTTTTTTAAATGATATGATCTCGCACAATCACAAAATATTTTTTGGTGTGTCATATCCATTTAAATTGTTTCTTTCATTTACATTTAAAGGGACAGTCCAAAAAAAAACTTTCATGGATTTAAATAGAGCATGTAATTTTAAACAACTTTACAATTTACTTTTATCACTAATTTTGCTTTGTTCTCTTGGTATTCTTAGTTGAAAGCTAAACCTTGGAGGTTCATATGCTAATTTCTTAGACCTTGGAGGTCGCCTCTGCATTTGACAGTTTTTCACCACTAGAGGGCATTAGTTCATGTGTTTCATAAAGATAACATTGAGCTCATGCACGTGAATTTACTGAGGAGTGAGCACTGATTGGCTAAAATTCAAGTCTGTCAAAAGAACTGAAATAAGGGCGCAGTCTGCAGAGGCTTAGAAACAAGGTAATCACAGAGATAAAAAGTGTATTAATATAACTGTGTTGGCTATGTAAAACTAGAGAATGGGTAATAAATGGATTATCTAAATTTTAAAACAACAACAATTCTGATGTTGAATGTCCCTTTAAAGCCAGCGCAACATGTTGCAATCTAATATAATGTTTTGGTTTTTTTTGTATGGGTTTAGAATTAAATCCCAGCATAAATGAGGAGTGATATACCTTATTTGTGAGCTAATGGGTATCACTATGTACTCTAATCACTATATCAGCGTGTGAGTCGTGGATTTAGCAGGTAATGTTGTGCAACATTTAATTGAAATACTGTGTAAACTGTAAAGTATCAAAATAAATAGATGATTTAAATCTTTAAAAGGTTAGTCTGAGCCAATAAAGTTTTTGAAATATGTAGGGACTCTTACTGACAAAGCTCCCAATATAAACATAAAACAAACAAACCAACCAATACTCTTTTCCATAAAAATGCCATGCAGATTAACGACATACACATAGTTAAAAGTTAAATAAACAAATCTAATCCACACCAAAATGAAACCAGTTTGCAGACAAAACTATCTGACAATTTTAACCACATGATTGCACAGTAATATGAAAAGTCAAACAAGGTGCCTTAGTCTTTGGGGCAATCTAAAACCCCTGACAGACACCCACACAAACAACCCAAAATAATCCCAACACACACTAGCTGACACGTCTGCTGCTCACTATGCAACACTTGTGCTCTAAGACTTTTGGAAGGCAACAAGTTCATATACATATAGGAGAAGCTTCATTGTTAGGTTTTTTTTTAGTAAAACTGTGTATATTTTCTTCCTTTACTGTATTTAAACAGGTTGCAGTGTGTATTTATTACTATTATTCAAGGTTCTCTTCCTGGAAAACTGAAGCCTACAGTAAAAAGCATCTTGTCCCTGGAACAAAAAAAATCAAAAGAAAACCACTGTCGAATAGTAAACAAATATGTCTTTTATATTCTGGGAAATCTTTCTATTAAGATAGCAACATGTAGAAAGTTTAATGTACCACTTTAGTGCAATGCAGCACGAACCAGCACAGATCTTTGTGTCTTTATCTTGTAACAGTAATAGTGCTCTGCAAGCTGCAAATGTGCTCTGAGTGAGATGTGAAATATACAAAATAGGGGGAATGTAGGTCTGTGTGTGTCCATGAAAGTCCATCATATCAAAACATAAAAACAATGCCTTTAGCTAAAGCAATTTGAAAGTAGTTTTTGTGGCATCATCAATGACATCACATATGATGGCAGCATAAATCTTATCAGTTCAGTGATATCACACACACCATATAAACATCAGAAAGATAATAATGAAACATAAAACATATAAAATAAATTTAAACATTTGAGAAAAAAAAATGTTTAAAAAATACTGATGAAATAGTTTAATTGTTGATACACTCAACTTTTACTAATAAGTAATAGTTAAAAAGTAACTTTTATCCATAACATAAGAGCCAGTGTAAATTGAATGCACCTGCACCCAGGTTCTTGTTGCCTTGGAAGAGAAACTGGTGTGTAAACTCTTAAAAGGGACACTGAACCTGATTTTTTTCTTTCGAGATTCAGATAGAGCGTGCAATTTTAAGCAACTTTCTAATTTACTCCTATTTTCAGATTCTTCATTCTCTTGGTATCTTTATTTGAAAAGCAAGTATGTAAGTTTAGAAGCCGGCCCATTTTGTTGAACAACCTGGGTTGTTTTTGCTGATTGGTGGATACATTCACCCAATAAATAAGTGCTGTCCATTGTTCTGAACAAAAAATTGTCTGGCTCCTTAGTTTAGATGCCTTATTTTTCAAATAATGATAGCAAGAAAACGAAGAAATATTGATAATAGGAGTAAATTAGAAAGTTGCTTAAAATTGCCTGCGCTCTCTGAATCACGAAAGAAAAAAATTTGGGGACAGTGTCCCTTTAACTCTTTCGTAGCTCAGACACTATGGTCTGTTTGTCTCATGTTTTTAATACGTTTCTATGAATAAATCTGGCGATTTTTATTCAAACCTGCTTTGGGTGACAATTTGTGGATAAACTATTTGGCTGAGCTTTTAAAAACGTGCATTCCTATTTCACCAGGAGATACAGTTAAATGGACATACATGAACCCTCAAATGTTTCTATTATAATTCAGACAGAGCTTATCATTTTAAACAACTTTCCAGGGTCCTTCTGATACCATCCAAACACCACTCTTGCTCGGAGACTCCGCAGCGGCTTGTATGACGCAAATTAAGTATCAACAACATGCCACAATTGACTATTGAGCAGGAATGGTACTTAAATGCTGCCACACAGTGCATGCAAGGCATATATGAGTATGCTCCTAACAGTAACAGCTTTTAATAAACGCATTTTTCTAATACAATTATATTGCAAAAATGCAGATATTCAAAATGAAATTGCACTTGACCATTATGCCTCATAACGTCCCATATAGGTGATAGCGATAAAAACCACAAAGATTTTGGTTACTAGCTATGTTGGTTATTTACAAACTCACAGAAAATACAATATAAAAACATTTGCTTTATATAAAATATACTCCCAATTATCCATTAACGACCTTGCCTCACTAAGCCTTACATGTAGTACAATAATTCAAACAAAAACCTACAGTGCAAAATGTATTACTGTAAGATTAAAACAGAAGGTTAGAATTGTATAGCATGGGCCATTGTCTAATCAAATTACAGAACCTGCAGAAGATCTTATTAAAAGTAGCATGCTCATACAGATGTCTGGTACATATGAGTCATAGAACAGCTGCACATATGTCATATAGTGACTGGAATCTCTAGACAGTATATCAATAAGGTTATAACTAATTATGCTGTTTAATCCATTGTTCAAACAAAATATTTAGAGGTAAATCTGGATGCACAAAGCAGGACCGCACAAACAAATTGTTCATTTCAGAGAAGTCTGCTTTAGGAAACTAGGAAAATTCTCTAATTTAAATTAAAAAAAAATAAAGCCAAGCAGTTCTCTAAGCACAAGACAGTTAGAACCTGTGAAGAGTGTTTTGATTGAGATATATGTAGAATATACCAAAGGTTTATAGTATTTTAGAACCCCTGCTTTTCATTCCTCAAAGAGTATAGACTGGAAATCTTAGGATTGATTGTCAATATACATCTAAGGATCACCTTATTTTACATATGACTTGCTGATGAGGGTAGAGGGTACCTTATACTAACTTTACTAAAGACAATTTCTAGTGGCCTCAGTGGGTCATGGTTTCTGTTGGAGGTTCAGGTGTTTTCTCTATATAGATATATTATCTGTAACTAGTCACTTGGAGACCATATCACTCTTAACATGGAGCTTATTAAACAATGTGGTTTACTTGGAGGAGAGCGATTTGAGACAATGAACTTTCTTGCCAACAGTCTTCTTTACCATGGACCTCCAGTGGAATTCTTTACTAATGAGTATGTTTGGCACAATTTATTTAGTTTCAAACAAAAATATTAACTACAGGTTGCTAAATTGGAAATGGGGTTAGCCATGGCCCCTAATACACCAATTAAAAAAGGTGAACAGCATAGATGTATGTAGACTATACTATACTTTAAAGAGGGGCAGTCCTACCTTATAATTTCTACCATGTGATTCAAAACAATACAGACGATCAGTCTGAGAAGAAAACCTGTGCTATTATAGCCATAGTCATAGAAATATCTTATTAAAAAATGTATTTGATGCCCAAATCTGTGCTTTTCAGACATTCAAATCCTTATTATTTACAGGTCCTTGCAAGCACGTTTATGGCTCATATGTGCTACTTAGTATTTGTTAGTACCCCGGCTAACTTTGGGGGCAGGGGAACAATCCACTTCCGCAGTAAAATTAAATGTTAAAGACTTAACAAAAATAGCAATATATATTTGTCCCCAAAAACATGTGGTGTTGTATCCATAATTGGTAACTTATTCACTTCATCTATACTAGCAGTGCGATAAAAACAGAATTTATGTTTACCTGATAAATTACTTTCTCCAACGGTGTGTCCGGTCCACGGCGTCATCCTTACTTGTGGGATATTCTCTTCCCCAACAGGAAATGGCAAAGAGCCCAGCAAAGCTGGTCACATGATCCCTCCTAGGCTCCGCCTTCCCCAGTCATTCGACCGACGTAAAGGAGGAATATTTGCATAGGAGAAATCATATGATACCGTGGTGACTGTAGTTAAAGAAAATAAATTATCAGACCTGATTAAAAAACCAGGGCGGGCCGTAGACCGGACACACCGTTGGAGAAAGTAATTTATCAGGTAAACATAAATTCTGTTTTCTCCAACATAGGTGTGTCCGGTCCACGGCGTCATCCTTACTTGTGGGAACCAATACCAAAGCTTTAGGACACGGATGAAGGGAGGGAGCAAATCAGGTCACCTAAATGGAAGGCACCACGGCTTGCAAAACCTTTCTCCCAAAAATAGCCTCAGAAGAAGCAAAAGTATCAAACTTGTAAAATTTGGTAAAAGTGTGCAGTGAAGACCAAGTCGCTGCCTTACATATCTGATCAACAGAAGCCTCGTTCTTGAAGGCCCATGTGGAAGCCACAGCCCTAGTGGAATGAGCTGTGATTCTTTCAGGAGGCTGCCGTCCGGCAGTCTCATAAGCCAATCTGATGATGCTTTTAATCCAAAAAGAGAGAGAGGTAGAAGTTGCTTTTTGACCTCTCCTTTGCGAACCTTAGGAACCGATGATGTTCCTTGTGGATAGGAATATGTAGATACGCATCCTTTAAATCCACCGTGGTCATGAATTGACCTTCCTGGATGGAAGGAAGAATTGTTCGAATGGTTTCCATTTTGAACGATGGAATGTGGTCTGAAGACAATTGAGACCTGTGGAACCTCCCCCTTGGGGGAAGCCCTTTGAATTCCAGAAGATAACCTTGGGAGACTATTTCTAGCGCCCAAGGATCCAGAACATCTCTTGCCCAAGCCTGAGCGAAGAGAGAGAGTCTGCCCCCCACCAGATCCGGTCCCGGATCGGGGGCCAACATCTCATGCTGTCTTGGTAGCAGTGGCAGGTTTCTTGGCCTGCTTTCCCTTGTTCCAGCCTTGCATTGGTCTCCAGGCTGGCTTGGCTTGAGAAGTATTACCCTCTTGCTTAGAGGACGTAGCACTTGGGGCTGGTCCGTTTCTACGAAAGGGACGAAAATTAGGTTTATTTTTGGCCTTGAAAGACCTATCCTGAGGAAGGGCGTGGCCCTTGCCCCCAGTGATATCAGAGATAATCTCTTTCAAGTCAGGGCCAAACAGCGTTTTCCCCTTGAAAGGAATGTTAAGCAATTTGTTCTTGGAAGACGCATCCGCTGACCAAGATTTTAACCAAAGCGCTCTGCGCGCCACAATAGCAAACCCAGAATTTTTCGCCGCTAACCTAGCCAATTGCAAAGTGGCGTCTAGGGTGAAAGAATTAGCCAATTTAAGAGCACGGATTCTGTCCATAATCTCCTCATAAGAAGGAGAATTACTAGTGATCGCCTTTTCTAGCTCATCGAACCAGAAACACGCGGCTGTAGTGACAGGGACAATGCATGAAATTGGTTGTAGAAGGTAACCTTGCTGAACAAACATCTTTTTAAGCAAACCTTCTAATTTTTTATCCATAGGATCTTTGAAAGCACAACTATCTTCTATGGGTATAGTGGTGCGTTTGTTTAGAGTAGAAACCGCCCCCTCGACCTTGGGGACTGTCTGCCATAAGTCCTTTCTGGGGTCGACCATAGGAAACAATTTTTTAAATATGGGGGGAGGGACGAAAGGTATACCGGGCCTTTCCCATTCTTTATTTACAATGTCCGCCACCCGCTTGGGTATAGGAAAAGCTTCGGGGGGCCCCGGGACCTCTAGGAACTTGTCCATTTTACATAGTTTCTCTGGGATGACCAAATTCTCACAATCATCCAGAGTGGATAACACCTCCTTAAGCAGAGCGCGGAGATGTTCCAACTTAAATTTAAATGTAATCACATCAGGTTCAGCTAGTTGAGAAATTTTCCCTGAATCTGAAATTTCTCCCTCAGACAAAACCTCCCTGGCCCCCTCAGACTGGTGTAGGGGCCCTTCAGAAACAATATCATCAGCGTCCTCATGCTCTTCAGTATTTTCTAAAACAGAGCAGTCGCGCTTTCGCTGATAAGTGGGCATTTTGGCTAAAATGTTTTTGATTGAATTATCCATTACAGCCGTTAATTGTTGCATAGTAAGGAGTATTGGCGCGCTAGATGTACTAGGGGCCTCTTGTGTGGGCAAGACTGGTGTAGACGAAGGAGGGGATGATGCAGTACCATGCTTACTCCCCTCACTTGAGGAATCATCTTGGGCATCATTTTCTCTAAATTTTGTGTCACATAAATCACATCTATTTAAATGAGAAGGGACCTTGGCTTCCCCACATTCAGAACACAGTCTATCTGGCAGTTCAGACATGTTAAACAGGCATAAACTTGATAACAAAGTACAAAAAACGTTTTAAAATAAAACCGTTACTGTCACTTTAAATTTTAAACTGAACACACTTTATTACTGCAATTGCGAAAAAGTATGAAGGAATTGTTCAAAATTCACCAAAATTTCACCACAGTGTCTTAACGCCTTAAAAGTATTGCACACCAAATTTGGAAGCTTTAACCCTTAAAATAACGGAACCGGAGCCGTTTTTATATTTAACCCCTTTACAGTCCCTGGTATCTGCTTTGCTGAGACCCAACCAAGCCCAAAGGGGAATACGATACCAAATGACGCCTTCAGAAAGTCTTTTCTATGTATCAGAGCTCCTCACACATGCATCTGCATGTCATGCTTCTCAAAAACAAGTGCGCAATACAGGCGCGAAAATGAGACTCTGCCTATGATTAGGGAAAGCCCCTAGAGAATAAGGTGTCCAATACAGTGCCTGCCGGTTATTTTACAAAATTCCCAAGATTAAAATAATTCCTCAAGGCTGTGGAGTATAAAATATGTTTATATATAAATCGATTTAGCCCAGAAAAATGTCTACAGTCTTAAAAAGCCCTTGTGAAGCCCTTATTTACTGTCTGTAATAAAATGGCTTACCGGATCCCATAGGGAAAATGACAGCTTCCAGCATTACATCGTCTTGTTAGAATGTGTCATACCTCAAGCAGCAAAAGTCTGCTCACTGTTCCCCCAACTGAAGTTAATTCCTCTCAACAGTCCTGTGTGGAACAGCCATGGATTTTAGTAACGGTTGCTAAAATCATTTTCCTCTTACAAACAGAAATCTTCATCTCTTTTCTGTTTCAGAGTAAATAGTACATACCAGCACTATTTTAAAATAACAAACTCTTGATTGAATAATAAAAACTACAGTTAAACACTAAAAAACTCTAAGCCATCTCCGTGGAGATGTTGCCTGTACAACGGCAAAGAGAATGACTGGGGAAGGCGGAGCCTAGGAGGGATCATGTGACCAGCTTTGCTGGGCTCTTTGCCATTTCCTGTTGGGGAAGAGAATATCCCACAAGTAAGGATGACGCCGTGGACCGGACACACCTATGTTGGAGAAAGAGGCTCACATGCACACAAGGCTATAACTTTACAATAAATACAAACCGATTACTGATACACATATGTGCCATGCTCCTGTATGGCCTTAAGTACATAGATATAAGTCTTGTGAGGTCATCTACATGAAATGGTATCTAAAATAATGACCGACCTTTATAAAAATAAATATATTATGGGTCCAAGGTCCCCCGCAACTTGCTTGGACGCTTCATTAATGTCATTCAGCATCAGCATTTGCTACGGTAGTTTTTCTTGCCCTTTACTCCAAAAATCAGCTTGAAGCCATCCCCATTGTTAGCACTGTATAGGATTCTGTGGGAAACCCGCAGCTTTTTTTTTTTTTTTAAATTATGACTGTAAAATGGATTCTTCCCTAGGCCTCACTCTTTGAAATGTGTCTCCTAACCCTGATTACTAACTCTCCTGGTACCCTTTTACCCGGTTACAAAAGACAAAGAATTTAAAATAACACATTACTACAAAATTTACGTGCCAGTTTTGCTATCCACGGGTGTCCAGGGTGGCTTAGAGGGATTAGAAAACATTTTATACATAAAAAAAAAAAATGGAACATGACGTGCAGATCAACAAATAATGTGGCACATTAATCTGTAGAAATGGACTTGCAATTAAGTATGTGGTGATAAGATTGTAGGCTCAGTGTATACCTTGTTTGCCTCCTTTTTCATTAAATATTTATCTCTTCAATAATAAAATTACCAAAAATAAAAATGTTTTTTGTGCTTCAAGGTAAATAACACTTATTATTCACATATTTTTTTTTTAACTGGGAGGAATAAGTAATCAGTGCAGTGGTTTTCTAATGCAGGGGCCTATGGCTCATAGAACTGTAATTTTGGCTTACAAATTATTGTTTCATACCACATATCTATAGACATTATACTCTGCCCTGGTCCCTAGCCCCTAAAAATATAACATTTTAGCAACCTTGCCAAATGTATCAGTGGTTCTTAAATGTATTCATAATTTGTCAACTCCTGTTTTCAATCAGAAAAATACACTGTATATTATGCACATACACCTTACAGAAATTATGAAGGCTCTATGCCTTCAAAGCATATGCTAGGTGTTATTAATTACAATATAAAATTATTATTTTTATTATATGAGTATTACAAAAATAATTTTACATGTTTTATACAAAGCAAAAATAACCATAAATAATAATAAAAATAATAATACACAGCAAAATATACACTGCACTAAATGCACTTATAAATTATATAAAAAAAAAATATTTGGGGAGGGAGGATCTACAGTCCAGGATGAAATGTGCTTTTGAATAAACACTCAGCAGTGTTCAGGGCCCCCTCCTTGCAAGCGTTTAAGTGAGCACACCGTACGGGTGCAGTAAACTCCGATTCAGTCTCCTGCCAAAAAGAGCGACAGGTGCTTTGTGTGTATTTTGCATCTGGACTGCAGACATACCCAATACCACTGAATAGAACCTCTAAATATGTTAAAGCGCTTTGTGGCTACAAAAGGAGACCTTGCCTCAATAAAACCTTAATCCATTGTATTTTCTTTTAGAAGCGGCATAAGAAAAGCACCTTTTCCCCATACACATCTTTGTATTGTACAGTGTGTCAGCACAAAATTATAATTGTGATTAACAAAAAAGAACGTAATAACACTAAGAAACAGGTATGCCTTAGTTATAATAGGTACAAAATGTACACATCAGCAAAAGTACCGAACCGTGTGCGTTGTGCCAACAGATTATACAGTCATGTTTAATGTTATTATATTACATTCCAAACTACCTACTTTGCAACTCCGCTCTTCTTAAAGGGATTTTTTTTTTTAAATAAATAGCATATTTTGGCAATTGCATTTCTTTAAAAAGGTACACTAAACCCACATTTTTTCTTTCCTGATTCAGATAGAGCAAGATATTTTAAGCAACTTTCTTATTTACTCCTTTTATCAATTTTTCTTTTTTCTCTTGGTATCTTTACTTTAAAATGCAGGAATGTAAACTTAGGAGCCGGACAATTTTTAGTGGCACTTACTGATTGGTGGCTACATTTAGCCACCAATCAGCAAGCACTACCCAGATGCTGAACCAAAAATGGGCCAGCTCCTAAGCTTACATTCCTGCTTTTCAAATAAAAATACCAAAACAACAGGGGGGGGGGGGGGGACTCATAATAGGAGTAAATTAGAAAACAGAATTTATGTTTACCTGATAAATTACTTTCTCCAACGGTGTGTCCGGTCCACGGCGTCATCCTTACTTGTGGGATATTCTCTTCCCCAACAGGAAATGGCAAAGAGCCCAGCAAAGCTGGTCACATGATCCCTCCTAGGCTCCGCCTACCCCAGTCATTCGACCGACGTTAAGGAGGAATATTTGCATAGGAGAAACCATATGGTACCGTGGTGACTGTAGTTAAAGAAAATAAATTATCAGACCTGATTAAAAAAACCAGGGCGGGCCGTGGACCGGACACACCGTTGGAGAAAGTAATTTATCAGGTAAACATAAATTCTGTTTTCTCCAACATAGGTGTGTCCGGTCCACGGCGTCATCCTTACTTGTGGGAACCAATACCAAAGCTTTAGGACACGGATGAAGGGAGGGAGCAAATCAGGTCACCTAAATGGAAGGCACCACGGCTTGCAAAACCTTTCTCCCAAAAATAGCCTCAGAAGAAGCAAAAGTATCAAACTTGTAAAATTTGGTAAAAGTGTGCAGTGAAGACCAAGTCGCTGCCCTACATATCTGATCAACAGAAGCCTCGTTCTTGAAGGCCCATGTGGAAGCCACAGCCCTAGTGGAATGAGCTGTGATTCTTTCGGGAGGCTGCCGTCCGGCAGTCTCGTAAGCCAATCTGATGATGCTTTTAATCCAAAAAGAGAGAGAGGTAGAAGTTGCTTTTTGACCTCTCCTTTTACCAGAATAAACAACAAACAAGGAAGATGTTTGTCTAAAATCCTTTGTAGCATCTAAATAGAATTTTAGAGCGCGAACAACATCCAAATTGTGCAACAAACGTTCCTTCTTTGAAACTGGTTTCGGACACAGAGAAGGTACGATAATCTCCTGGTTAATGTTTTTGTTAGAAACAACTTTTGGAAGAAAACCAGGTTTAGTACGTAAAACCACCTTATCTGCATGGAACACCAGATAAGGAGGAGAACACTGCAGAGCAGATAATTCTGAAACTCTTCTAGCAGAAGAAATTGCAACTAAAAACAAAACTTTCCAAGATAATAACTTAATATCAACGGAATGCAAGGGTTCAAACGGAACCCCCTGAAGAACTGAAAGAACTAAATTGAGACTCCAAGGAGGAGTCAAAGGTTTGTAAACAGGCTTAATTCTAACCAGAGCCTGAACAAAGGCTTGAACATCTGGCACAGCAGCCAGTTTTTTGTGAAGTAACACCGACAAGGCAGAAATCTGTCCCTTCAGGGAACTTGCAGATAATCCTTTTTCCCATCCTTCTTGAAGGAAGGATAGAATCCTAGGAATCTTAACCTTGTCCCAAGAGAATCCTTTAGATTCACACCAACAGATATATTTTTTCCAAATTTTGTGGTAAATCTTTCTAGTTACAGGCTTTCTGGCCTGAACAAGAGTATCAATAACAGAATCTGAGAACCCTCGCTTCGATAAAATCAAGCGTTCAATCTCCAAGCAGTCAGCTGGAGTGAAACCAGATTCGGATGTTCGAACGGACCCTGAAAAAGAAGGTCTCGTCTCAAAGGTAGCTTCCAAGGTGGAGCCGATGACATATTCACCAGATCTGCATACCAAGTCCTGCGTGGCCACGCAGGAGCTATCAAGATCACCGACGCCCTCTCCTGATTGATCCTGGCTACCAGCCTGGGGATGAGAGGAAACGGCGGGAACACATAAGCTAGTTTGAAGGTCCAAGGTGCTACTAGTGCATCCACTAGAGCCGCCTTGGGATCCCTGGATCTGGACCCGTAGCAAGGAACTTTGAAGTTCTGACGAGAGGCCATCAGATCCATGTCTGGAATGCCCCACAGCTGAGTGACTTGGGCAAAGATTTCCGGATGGAGTTCCCACTCCCCCGGATGCAATGTCTGACGACTCAGAAAATCCGCTTCCCAATTTTCCACTCCTGGGATGTGGATAGCAGACAGGTGGCAGGAGTGAGACTCCGCCCATAGAATGATTTTGGTCACTTCTTCCATCGCTAGGGAACTCCTTGTTCCCCCCTGATGGTTGATGTACGCAACAGTTGTCATGTTGTCTGATTGAAACCGTATGAACTTGGCCCTCGCTAGCTGAGGCCAAGCCTTGAGAGCATTGAATATCGCTCTCAGTTCCAGAATATTTATCGGTAGAAGAGATTCTTCCCGAGACCAAAGACCCTGAGCTTTCAGGGATCCCCAGACCGCGCCCCAGCCCATCAGACTGGCGTCGGTCGTGACAATGACCCACTCTGGTCTGCGGAATGTCATCCCTTGTGACAGGTTGTCCAGGGACAGCCACCAACGGAGTGAGTCTCTGGTCCTCTGATTTACTTGTATCTTCGGAGACAAGTCTGTATAGTCCCCATTCCACTGACTGAGCATGCACAGTTGTAATGGTCTTAGATGAATGCGCGCAAAAGGAACTATGTCCATTGCCGCTACCATCAACCCGATCACTTCCATGCACTGAGCTATGGAAGGAAGAGGAACGGAATGAAGTATCCGACAAGAGTCTAGAAGCTTTGTTTTTCTGGCCTCTGTCAGAAAAATCCTCATTTCTAAGGAGTCTATTATTGTTCCCAAGAAGGGAACCCTTGTTAACGGGGATAGAGAACTCTTTTCCACGTTCACTTTCCATCCGTGAGATCTGAGAAAGGCCAGGACAATGTCCGTGTGAGCCTTTGCTTGAGGAAGGGACGACGCTTGAATCAGAATGTCGTCCAAGTAAGGTACTACAGCAATGCCCCTTGGTCTTAGCACAGCTAGAAGGGACCCTAGTACCTTTGTGAAAATCCTTGGAGCAGTGGCTAATCCGAAAGGAAGCGCCACGAACTGGTAATGTTTGTCCAGGAATGCGAACCTTAGGAACCGATGATGTTCCTTGTGGATAGGAATATGTAGATACGCATCCTTTAAATCCACCGTGGTCATGAATTGACCTTCCTGGATGGAAGGAAGAATAGTTCGAATGGTTTCCATCTTGAACGATGGAACCTTGAGAAACTTGTTTAAGATCTTGAGATCTAAGATTGGTCTGAACGTTCCCTCTTTTTTGGGAACTATGAACAGATTGGAGTAGAACCCCATCCCTTGTTCTCTTAATGGAACAGGATGAATCACTCCCATTTTTAACAGGTCTTCTACACAATGTAAGAATGCCTGTCTTTTTATGTGGTCTGAAGACAACTGAGACCTGTGGAACCTCCCCCTTGGGGGAAGTCCCTTGAATTCCAGAAGATAACCTTGGGAGACTATTTCTAGCGCCCAAGGATCCAGAACATCTCTTGCCCAAGCCTGAGCGAAGAGAGAGAGTCTGCCCCCCACCAGATCCGGTCCCGGATCGGGGGCCAACATTTCATGCTGTCTTGGTAGCAGTGGCAGGTTTCTTGGCCTGCTTTCCCTTGTTCCAGCCTTGCATTGGTCTCCAAGCTGGCTTGGCTTGAGAAGTATTACCCTCTTGCTTAGAGGACGTAGCACCTTGGGCTGGTCCGTTTCTACGAAAGGGACGAAAATTAGGTTTATTTTTTGCCTTGAAAGGCCGATCCTGAGGAAGGGCGTGGCCCTTACCCCCAGTGATATCAGAGATAATCTCTTTCAAGTCAGGGCCAAACAGCGTTTTCCCCTTGAAAGGAATGTTAAGTAGCTTGTTCTTGGAAGACGCATCAGCCGACCAAGATTTCAACCAAAGCGCTCTGCGCGCCACAATAGCAAACCCAGAATTCTTAGCCGCTAACCTAGCCAATTGCAAAGTGGCGTCTAGGGTGAAAGAATTAGCCAATTTGAGAGCATTGATTCTGTCCATAATCTCCTCCAAAGGAGGAGAATCACTATCGACCGCTCTTATCAGATCATCGAACCAGAAACATGCGGCTGTAGCGACAGGGACAATGCATGAAATTGGTTGTAGAAGGTAACCTTGCTGAACAAACATTTTTTTAAGCAAACCTTCTAATTTTTTATCCATAGGATCTTTGAAAGCACAACTATCCTCTATGGGTATAGTGGTGCGTTTGTTTAAAGTGGAAACCGCTCCCTCGACCTTGGGGACTGTCTGCCATAAGTCCTTTCTGGGGTCGACCATAGGAAACAATTTTTTAAATATGGGGGGAGGGACGAAAGGAATACCGGGCCTTTCCCATACTTTATTAACAATGTCCGCCACCCGCTTGGGTATAGGAAAAGCTTCTGGGAGCCCCGGCACCTCTAGGAACTTGTCCATTTTACAAAGTTTCTCTGGGATGACCAACTTGTCACAATCATCCAGAGTGGATAATACCTCCTTAAGCAGAATGCGGAGATGTTCCAACTTAAATTTAAATGCAATCACATCAGGTTCAGCCTGTTGAGAAATGTTCCCTGAGACAAAACCTCCCTGGCCCCATCAGACTGGGTTAGGGGCCCTTCAGAAATATTATTATCAGCGTCGTCATGCTCTTCAGTATCTAAAACAGAGCAGCCGCGCTTACGCTGATAAGTGTTCATTTTGGCTAAAATGTTTTTGACAGAATTATCCATTACAGCCGTTAATTGTTGCATAGTAAGGAGTATTGGCGCGCTAGATGTACTAGGGGCCTCCTGAGTGGGCAAGACTCGTGTAGACGAAGGAGGGAATGATGCAGTACCATGCTTACTCCCCTCACTTGAGGAATCATCTTGGGCATCATTGTCATTATCACATAAATCACATTTATTTAAATGAATAGGAATCCTGGCTTCCCCACATTCAGAACACAGTCTATCTGGTAGTTCAGACATGTTAAACAGGCATAAACTTGATAACAAAGTACAAAAAACGTTTTAAAATAAAACCGTTACTGTCACTTTAAATTTTAAACTGAACACACTTTATTACTGCAATTGCGAAAAACATGAAGGAATTGTTCAAAATTCACCAAATTTTCACCACAGTGTCTTAAAGCCTTAAAAGTATTGCACACCAAATTTGGAAGCTTTAACCCTTAAAATAATGGAACCGGAGCCGTTTTGAACTTTAACCCCTTTACAGTCCCTGGTATCTGCTTTGCTGAGACCCAACCAAGCCCAAAGGGGAATACGATACCAAATGACGCCTTCAGAAAGTCTTTTCTAAGTATCAGAGCTCCTCTCACATGCGACTGCATGCCATGCCTCTCAAAAACAAGTGCGCAACACCGGCGCGAAAATGAGGCTCTGCTTATGCTTTGGGAAAGCCCCTAAAGAATAAGGTGTCTAAACCAGTGCCTGCCGATATTATTATATCAAAATACCCAGATAAAATGATTCCTCAAGGCTAAATATGTGTTAATAATGAATCGATTTAGCCCAAAAAAAGTCTACAGTTTTAATAAGCCCTTGTGAAGCCCTTATTTACGATCGTAATAAACATGGCTTACCGGATCCCATAGGGAAAATGACAGCTTCCAGCATTACATCGTCTTGTTAGAATGTGTCATACCTCAAGCAGCAAGAGACTGCACACTGTTCCCCCAACTGAAGTTAATTGCTCTCAACAGTCCTGTGTGGAACAGCCATGGATTTTAGTGACGGTTGCTAAAATCATTTTCCTCATACAAACAGAAATCTTCATCTCTTTTCTGTTTCTGAGTAAATAGTACATACCAGCACTATTTCAAAATAACAAACTCTTGATTGAATAATAAAAACTACAGTTAAACACTAAAAAACTCTAAGCCATCTCCGTGGAGATGTTGCCTGTACAACGGCAAAGAGAATGACTGGGGTAGGCGGAGCCTAGGAGGGATCATGTGACCAGCTTTGCTGGGCTCTTTGCCATTTCCTGTTGGGGAAGAGAATATCCCACAAGTAAGGATGACGCCGTGGACCGGACACACCTATGTTGGAGAAAGTTGTTTAAAATTGAATGCTCTATCTGAATCATGTATGTAAAAAAATTGTGTTTCATATGCCTTTAAAAATGGGTTACCCACCTAATCAACACTGATTAATATCCAGTAGTAACTATAAAGTGTCATGAATTTTATCTGCCTCTATTTGTCATAATAAATAGTAAGAAGTTTAATTTAAAAAGTTAACACCAGCAGTTAACTCCTTAATTGCTAAAGAACATTGTCTGACTCTCTTGCTCCTAGGTTCAATGCTCTTGTCAAAATGTGGCCTTAACTCTAAGAATTTATTGACTCAATCATACAAACAAATAGTCAAAACGGTTTGGCTGAAACAAATAAGATTAAAAAACACACAAATATGACACTGAAATTGGGACTGATCCTCTTGCTACAGCAGAAGCACTCCCAGCAGCCTCCAGTCATAAGAATGAAGGGCCCTGTATGCTGCAGCCATACTAGGAAGCAGGGTTCCCATCTTATTACGAAACCTGTCCATCAGAATGACCAGGGTGAACGGATGTTTCAAGAGCAGACATTTGTGCAGCTCCTCCCCCCCTCAGCTGAGCACTTTACAGAGTAGATGCACTCCGTCCAGAGGTGGAGGAGAAGGTAGTGAAGCAAAGCAAGCTGCAAACTCAGCAGCCTGTAGTTATATCACAAGAAGGAAAGGGAAAATGTAACAACAGATACTTTATTTACATACATGACCTTTATACCAACAGTACCATTTCTAAAGCAGTAAGGAGCTGCACAAGACCTTAGTGTGAACTGTTAACAAACACAGGGAAACAACTGAATAAAATATATTGTTAAGGATGTAAAGTCTTTGTATCCTTGAACATTTCTGCTGCCAGCAAAAACATCATATCGGATGTCAGTCGCCTGACCTTCAAACGCAGTGCTGACTCCCAAGGGTTAACAGATTCAGAGAGTCTTTGGGATCCAAGGCACAGCACAGCAAGCTGTTCCTTCTTAACCTCTCATTGCACAACATAGTATGGCTCTAGTGTTCAAGCACGTAAATGTAAGTGCTGTTCAAGCACTGACTGAGTTAATTTGATCATCATCCAAGCCGGATGCCCAAGAACGTCACCGCTCTCCTCTCTCCCAGCAGCTTAAATAAAAGCTAAATGTGTAACTACCGGAAAAGCAATCAGTTTGACAAGAGAGTGGAAAAGCCTGAACTCAGGGTGCAGAAATACAGTAGCACCCCAATATGTATGGGATTGCTCGAGTAGCATATATTAATCTAGGTAACTAGTTTTTCCCATGCAAATCTAACCTTTTCAGTGCCAGGGATTGGATAGATTTCTATTTAGCAGGAGGCAGACAGATTTTGATAATTATGCTATAAACCCATTTGGTCTTCATTCTTTAGGGCAGATTTACACATAAATAGGAAAAGTGCTTTTTGTTTTGTTTATCAGCACCACATCTGATTCATTTTTATTTTTAAAGTCTCTGGATTATATGGTGAAAGAAAATCTGGAGAGAAAAAAAATCCTATTGCACAGATTCAATACTCTAGCTAGTATTTTTTTTTTTTAAGTAAACCCTAGTTCCTCTGCATTATATACATAGATGCTGATACTTTTAGGGGCAGTAGTTACAAAAAAATAACCAAGGAGAAATGATTAATCAGAATGTTGTTGTTTTTTTCTATTTGTTACCAAACACAAAATCATCAGTAATAGGTTTTGTTTTTTTAAATAAGCAAAGTCAAACTACTCCATAGATTAAAACCCATAAGATATGTTCTAAAAGTACAAACCTTACTTAAAACAAAATCCCATAACAGGTCTTGCTCAATGGAAATAACCATCCAAGAGCTAGCCCTAAAACTTAATTTTTTCCTCCAAATTATCTTCATATTGCCAATTTAATAGTTTTTGTGTGTGTGCGTTCTCTTGCTATCTTTATTTGAAAAAGCAGGAATATAAACAAATGCCGGCCCATTTTTGGTTCAGCAACTGGGGAGCGCTTGCTGATTGGTGGCTAAATGTAGCCACCAATCAGCAATCGCTACCCAGGTTCTGAAACAAAAATGGGCCGGCTTCTATCCTTACATTTCTGACTTTTCAAATAAAAATAGCAAGGAAAGAAGAAAAATTAATTATAGGAGTAAATTAGAAAGTCACTTAAAATTGCATGCTCTATCTGAATCATGAAAAAAAAATGTGGGTTTAGTATCCCATTTAATAGCAATGCTCCAGAACTCTTGAGTACCAATAGATACTAAACATATGCTTGTTTTTTTTTCTTAAGCCCATAGATCACCAAATGTAATATTAGTCCTGTGCAAGTGTGACGTTTTCATACAAGAACAGAAAAGAATGCAATCTTTTTAGGTATCAACAATTAACACCACCAGAGACAAATTAACTCCATAAGAATATAGTTTTCCATAAAGTACACACCTTAAAGAGATACTGAACCCAATTTTTTTTCTTTCATGATTCAGATAGAGCATGACATTTTAAGCAACTTTCTAATTTACTCCTATTATCCATTTTTTTAACAAACTGGGCCATTTTTGGTTCAGAACACTGGATAGCGCTTGCTGATTGGTGAATACCATTTAGCCACCAATCAGCAAGAACAACCTAGGTGCTGAACCAAAGATGGGCCGGCTCGTAATTACATTCCTGCTTTTTTAAATAAAGATGCCAAGAGAACGAAGAAAAATTGATAGTAGGAGTAAATTATAAAGTTGCTTAAAATTGCATGCTCTATCTGAATGATGAAAGAAAAAAATGTGGGTTCAGTAACCTTTTAAATAAAGACCATAGAATCCTACAAAAGATCTTCATCAGTGGAAAATACCTGTTCAGAACTTTGCATCAAAACTGGCATTTTCTCAAGAACATTTCTTCTATATTCCAGATTCTCTAAAGATTTACACACAGTAGTAGGTAGAAAGAAAGGAGGTGATAAATAATACTCTATCAAGCTCCAGTTATGAAGCAGCGGTCTAAAGAACTTGTCCGCCTACTCTGAGGCCGCAGACAGAAATCAACCTAATCGAATACGATTGGGTTGAGTGACACCCCGAATGGCCGCAAATCTGCAGGTGGCGGCATTGCACAAGCAGTTCACATTGCTGGTGCAATGATGTATGCTGTCGGCATTTATTGATGTGCAGTGGACACGATACCCTACATTGTATCATGTCCGCTCGCACTATGCTAAATATACCCCTATGTCTTCTGATCACATAGAGAACGAATGTCTACGTGTGTATATGGATAGCATGATTGATGAGTGCTCAAGAGGACTGCAAAATAATACAACTTTTGCTAATAAAAGGACATTTTTATTGTATGTAGATGTTCTGCAATGAAGCGATTCAATTTTGATGAATATGTAAAAAATGAATTAAATGTTATGTGACTCTTGTCCCATCCCTCCATTATTCCACCAATGAATCTGATTATTCCTTCAAATCTGCAAGAAGATTTTGATCAGCTGAAGAGTTCAGTGCATTCCTTTAAAGAGCTTGGTCATGGAGGCTCACTTTCTGGCACATATTCAAATACAGGGAAATTGTAGTCAAAATTAAAATAGCCATGAGCATATTACATATGCTCCTTATGCTGTGTGTACAGTAGGAACTATCCACTAAAAGTATGTTTTGCTATACACATATTGTAAAAAAGCTTTTGATTAAAACTGAAATTAACAGATGTGAATTTCATTTTGACTAGAATTTTCTTTTTAGAATTAGTTGCTTTAAGTGCCCGGTGCTCAGGAGGTTAAAAGTAAAAACGGATGCTGGTTAAAAACAACTAATTCGTCTATAAAAAGGTTTTAAAGGGATATGAAACCTAAAAAAATTGTTTGTGAATCAGACAGAGCACACAATTTAAAAAAAAAGTTTCCAAATTACTTCCATTATCAAATTTGCATTGCTCTCGTATTCTTTGTTGAAGAGATACCTAGGTAAGTGTCTACAGCACTACATGGCAGGACATAGTGCTGCCATCTAGTGTTCAGGACATAGTGCTGCCATCTAGTGTTCAGGACATAGTGCTGCCATCTAGTGTTCAGGACCGTGGCCGGACTTTTAGCCGACGGACACTTGGCCGACGGACATTTGGCCGAAACAAGTGGCTGTCACATAACAGTCCGGCCACGAGATAGATTTGATAGATAGATACATAGATTAGATAGATAGATCAATAGATGCAATAGATACATTTGATAGATACGATAGATAGATAGATTTGACAGATAAATAGATAGATTTGATAGATAGATAGTTTCCCAGACAGAGAATTACAAAACGTGCGGCCTGGGACCCATGGTAAGGTTCCCAGAGGCAGTTGCGGCGCCCGAGGCTCTGATTAGAACAGAGCACTCTGGAACGTATCTGCCCTCGGCCGAAATCGGAACATTCTTTAGCTTTCTGTCTGTCAGCCAAATGTCCGTCGGCCAAATGTCCGTCTGCCAAATGTCCTTCTGCATTTTGTCAGAGCACCGTTCAGGACATAGTGCTGCCATCTAGTGTTCAGGACATAGTGCTGCCATCTAGTGTTCAGGACATAGTGCTGCCATCTAGTGTTCAGGACATAGTGCTGCCATCTAGTGTTCAGGACATAGTGCTGCCATCTAGTGTTCAGGACATAGTGCTGCCATCTAGTGTTCTTGCAAATAGATAACATTCTTACAAAACTGCTGCCATATAATATTCCAGACAAGTGCAGACTCCTGAGCTTACGTCCCTGCTTTTTTAACCAACGATACCAAGAGAACAAATAAAGTTTGTTAATAGGAGTAATTTAGAAAGCTGATTAAAATGTCATGCTCTATCCAAATCAAGAAACACAAAATGTGTTTTTCATACTCATTTTAAGTCTATGAAACAATTTTAAATACTATTAAAATGACCTCTTTATTGCATTTATTGTAGATAGCATCATACCTGCTGGACATAGCACACAAGTCAGGGAGATCTGGAGAGCCATTATGTCAGGGTGGGTGGCGTAAGGTTGGAGTTTTGGGAGGAGCTGGACAGGTCATGGGTGGAGCTGGGAGGACTTGTAAAGGCAATGAGAGCTCGCATAAGCATTTGGCTCCCACATGAAGAGCTCTGCATGGAACAGGATAAACGTGAAATACTTTAAAGTGGCATTATGAGGTGATTTGTGTATGAATCTAGTTTTATGTATTTTTTACTACTGTGTTTGTTTGCTGTAGATTATGAATGCCCTCAGTGTAAAAATTATGATCAGAAAGTGAAAATTGTTTAACATTAATACTTCTATTTAATTTGCAGCAGAGGGCTGGTCTGAGGCCTTTGCTTTCCTATCATGACTTCATAGAAATAGTTTCCAGTTTCACTGAGAAAAGTGCAAACAGAAAAGTACCTAATGAAAGTGAAACCTTTTCCCTCACCCACATGCGTATCCTCTTGGTGTGCCTGCCATTCCTAGGGAGCCTAGTCTCTTCTCTGTGTCCAAAACAGTAAACAAAACCTCCAGCAAATTGCATAGCAATCACTGCAACCACTCAGCAATGTAAGCAAGGCTTGATATTAGTGCCACTCACACCTCCAGCTTGTCCCACACTCCCATGTGTAATAAAGCTAAACAAGAAATAACTACTGGAATAAGCCCTGATCAGCTGACAAAGTGAAAACACAGCTAGGGAGCCAGTAAATACAGTAGATTTGCATCATCAACAAATTCATAATAAAAAGACAATGCAATAGCACTTAGTCTGAACTTCAAATGAGTAGTAGATTTTTTTCTGAGAAAAATTCAAAGATATGTCTATTTCCACTTCCCCTGTATCATGTGACAGCCATCAGCCAATCACAAATGCATATACGTGTATATTCTGTGAATTCTTAAAGGGACAGTCAACACTAGAATTTTTGTTGTTTAAAAAGAAAGATAATCGCTTTATTACCCATTCCCCAGTTTTGCATAACCAACACAGTTATAATACATGTTTTACCTCTGTAATTATCTTGTATCTAAGCTTCTGCTGACTGCCCCCTTATTGCAGTTCTTTTGACAGACCTGCAGTTTAGCCAATCAGTGCTCACTCCTAGGTCACTTTACGTGCATGAGCTCAATGTTATCTATATGAAACATGTGAACTAATGCCCTCTAGTGGTCAAAATGTATTCAGATTAGAGGCAGTCTTCAAGGTCTAAGAAATTAGCATATGAACCTCCTAGGTTTAGCTTTCAACTAAGAATACCAAGAGAACAAAGCAAAATTGGTGATAAAAGTAAATTGGGAAGTTGTTTAAAATTGCATGCCCTATTTAAATCATGAAAAAAAAATTTGGACTTGACTGTCCCTTTAAACATGCTTAGTAGGAGCTGGTGATTCAAAAAAGTGTAAATATAAAAAGATTGTGTACATTTTGTTAATGGATGAAAATTGGAAAGTTGTTCAACCAAATGGTTAAAGCAACACCCAAAAAGCTCAGTTGAAGGAAATAAAAAAAATAAAAAAAATAAAGACACACACAACCTTTTCAGAGATATCCTTGCTAGCGGGTCTCAAAATAGACTTGATAAGTGATCTGAGCAAGAAAAAAAGTATAATGCTGGGAAGAAACATGAGAATCTCCAAATCTGCCAGTTCAAAACGCCTAAATCAGGTCAACTAATTTTACACATAAAGGAGTATAAAGTAAGGTAAAGTAAGCAAACACACAGTGGTATACACTAAAAAGAAACAATGCATTCATCAGTAAATCAAATCTGAAAAATCTCCAGAAACAATAATACCGAAGACATTTTTAAACACTAGTAAATAAAAAAAGCACAGGAGTAACTAATTTTGATAAAAATATATCTCATATCTCTCACGTAATTTACCTGAGAGATATGAGATACATTTTTATCAAAATTAGTGGTGTGTGGCACAGCACATGAGAAGATTTTCATCTGTCCCTTTCCCTTTCTGTTCATTTGTGCTTTAAACTGCCTCCCCGAGCAGACATGTTGCACATGCACAGCAATGTAATTTCTCTAATGTCTGCCTGGGGAAGCTGGGCACACACGCTGGTTCTAGAGTGCAGCTAGAACTAAGGATAATAAATGTCTGCCTGGGGAAGCTGGGCACACAAGCTGGTTCTAGAGTGCAGCTAGAAGTAAGGATAATAATGTCTGCCTGGGGAAGCTGGCCACACAGGCTGGTTCTAGAGTGCAGCTAGAACTAAGGATAATAAATGTCTGCCTGGGGAAGCTGGCCACACAGGCTGGTTCTAGAGTGCAGCTAGAACTAAGGATAATAATGTCTGCCTGGGGAAGCTGAGCACACAGGCTGGTTCTAGAGTGCAGCTAGAACTAAGGATAATAATGTCTGCCTGGGCAAACTGGGCACACAGGCTGGTTCTAGAGTGCAGCTAGAACTAAAGATAATAATGTCTGCCTGGGGAAGCTGAGCACACAGGCTGGTTCTAGAGTGCAGCTAGAACTAAGGATAATAATGTCTGCCTGGGGAAGCTGGCCACACAGCCTGATTCTAGAGTGCAGCTAGAAGTAAGGATAATAATGTCTGCCTGGGGAAGCTGGCCACACAGGCTGGTTCTAGAGTGCAGCTAGAACTAAGGATAATAATGTCTGCCTGGGGAAGCTGGGCACACACGCTGGTTCTAGAGTGCAGCTAGAACTAAGGATAATAAATGTCTGCCTGGGGAAGCTGGGCACACAAGCTGGTTCTAGAGTGCAGCTAGAACTAAGGATAATAATGTCTGCCTGGGGAAGCTGGCCACACAGGCTGGTTCTAGAGTGCAGCTAGAACTAAGGATAATAAATGTCTGCCTGGGGAAGCTGGCCACACAGGCTGGTTCTAGAGTGCATCTAGAACTAAGGATAATAATGTCTGCCTGGGGAAGCTGAGCACACAGGCTGGTTCTAGAGTGCAGCTAGAACTAAGGATAATAAATGTCTGCCTGGGGAAGCTGGGCACACAAGCTGGTTCTAGAGTGCAGCTAGAACTAAGGATAATAATGTCTGCCTGGGGAAGCTGGCCACACAGGCTGGTTCTAGAGTGCAGCTAGAACTAAGGATAATAAATGTCTGCCTGGGGAAGCTGGCCACACAGGCTGGTTCTAGAGTGCAGCTAGAACTAAGGATAATAATGTCTGCCTGGGGAAGCTGAGCACACAGGCTGGTTCTAGAGTGCAGCTAGAACTAAGGATAATAATGTCTGCCTGGGGAAGCTGGGCACACAGGCCGATTCTAGAGTGCAGCTAGAACTAAGGATAATAATGTCTGCCTGGGGAAGCTGGGCACACAGGCCGATTCTAGAGTGCAGCTAGAACTAAGGATAATAATGTCTGCCTGGGCAAGCTGGGCACACAGGCTGGTTCTAGAGTGCAGCTAGAACTAAAGATAATAATGTCTGCCTGGGGAAGCTGAGCACACAGGCTGGTTCTAGAGTGCAGCTAGAACTAAGGATAATAATGTCTGCCTGGGGAAGCTGGCCACACAGCCTGATTCTAGAGTGCAGCTAGAAGGATAATAATGTCTGCCTGGGGAAGCTGGCCACACAGGCTGGTTCTAGAGTGCAGCTAGAACTAAGGATAATAATGTCTGCCTGGGGAAGCTGGGCACACACGCTGGTTCTAGAGTGCAGCTAGAACTAAGGATAATAAATGTCTGCCTGGGGAAGCTGGGCACACAAGCTGGTTCTAGAGTGCAGCTAGAACTAAGGATAATAATGTTTGCCTGGGGAAGCTGGCCACACAGGCTGGTTCTAGAGTGCAGCTAGAACTAAGGATAATAAATGTCTGCCTGGGGAAGCTGGCCACACAGGCTGGTTCTAGAGTGCAGCTAGAACTAAGGATAATAATGTCTGCCTGGGGAAGCTGAGCACACAGGCTGGTTCTAGAGTGCAGCTAGAACTAAGGATAATAATGTCTGCCTGGGGAAGCTGGCCACACAGCCTGATTCTAGAGTGCAGCTAGAACTAAGGATAATAATGTCTGCCTGGGGAAGCTGGGCACACAGGCCGATTGTAGAGTGCAGCTAGAACTAAGGATAATAATGTCTGCCTGGGCAAGCTGGGCACACAGGCTGGTTCTAGAGTGCAGCTAGAACTAATGATAATGTCTCCCTGGGGAAGCTGGGCACACAGGCCGATTCTAGAGTGCAGCTAAAACTTAGGATAATAATATCTGCCTGGGCAAGCTGGGAACACAGGCTGGTTCTAGAGTGCAGCTAGAACTAAGGATAATAAATGTCTGCCAGTGCCTTTTCAGAGATATCCTTGCTAGCGGGTCTCAAAATAGACTTGATAAGTGATCTGAGCAAGAAAAAACATAATTTTTGCTTACCTGATAAATTTATTTCTCTTGTAGTGTATCCAGTCCACGGATCATCCATTACTTATGGGATATTCTCCTTCCCAACAGGAAGTTGCAAGAGGATCACCCACAGCAGAGCTGCTATATAGCTCCTCCCCTAACTGCCATATCCAGTCATTCGACCGAAACAAACAGAGAAAGGAGAAACCATAGGGTGCAGTGGTGACTGTAGTTTAATTAAATTTTAGACCTGCCTTAAAATGACAGGGCGGGCCGTGGACTGGATACACTACAAGAGAAATAAATTTATCAGGTAAGCATAAATTATGTTTTCTCTTGTTAATTGTATCCAGTCCCATTACTTATGGGATACCAATACCAAAGCTAAAGTACACGGATGATGGGAGGGACAAGGCAGGGATTAAGCGGAAGGAACCACTGCCTGAAGAACCTTTCTCCCAAAAACAGCCTCCGAAGAAGCAAAAGTATCAAATTTGTAAAATTTTGAAAAAATGTGAAGCGAAGACCAAGTCGCGGCCTTGCAAATCTGTTCAACAGAGGCCTCATTTTTAAAGGCCCAGGTGGAAGCCACAGCTCTAGTAGAATGAGCTGTAATCCTTTCAGGGGGCTGCTGTCCAGCAGTCTCATAGGCTAGGCGTATAATACTCCGAAGCCAAAAGGAAAGAGGTTGCCGAAGCTTTTTGACCTCTCCTCTGTCCAGAACAAACGACAAACAGGGAAGATGTTTGACGAAAATCTTTAGTAGCTTGCAAGTAAAACTTCAAGGTACGGACTATGTCCAGATTATGTAAAAGACGTTCCTTCTTTGAAGAAGGATTAGGACACAATGATGGAACAACAATCTCTTGATTGATATTCTTGTTAGAAACCACCTTAGGTAAAAACCCAGGTTTGGTACGCAGAACTACCTTATCTGCATGAAAAATCAGATAAGGAGAATCACATTGTAAGGCAGATAGCTCAGAGACTCTCCGAGCCGAGGAAATAGCCATCAAAAACAGAACTTTCCAAGATAAAAGCTTAATATCAATGGAATGAAGGGGTTCTAACGGAACTCCTTGAAGAAATAAGAACCAAGTGTAAGCTCCATGGGGGAGCAACAGGTTTAAACACAGGCTTAATTCTAACCAAAGCCTGACAAAATGCCTGGACGTCTGGAACTTCTGCCAGACGCTTGTGCAAAAGTATAGACAGAGCAGAAATCTGTCCCTTTAAGGAACTAGCTGATAATCCTTTGTCCAAACCCTCTTGGAGAAAGGACAATATCCTAGGAATCCTAACCTTACTCCATGAGTAATTCTTGGATTCACACCAGTAAAGATATGTACGCCATATCTTGTGATAGATTTTCCTGGTAACAGGCTTTCGTGCCTGTATTAAGGTATCAATGACTGACTCGGAGAAGCCACGCTTTGATAGAATCAAGCGTTCAATCTCCATGCAGTCAGTCTCAGAGAAATTAGATTTGGATGGTTGAAAGGACCTTGTATTAGAAGGTCCTGTCTTAGAGGCAGAGTCCATGGTGGAAAGGATGACATGTCCACTAGGTCTGCATACCAGGTCCTGCGTGGCCACGCAGGCGCTATTAGAATCACTGATGCTCTCTCCTGTTTGATTTTGGCAATCAGTCGAGGGAGCAGAGGAAACGGTGGAAACACATAAGCCAGGTTGAAGAACCAAGGCGCTGCTAGAGCATCTATCAGCGTCGCTTCTGGGTCCCTGGACCTGGATCCGTAACAAGGAAGCTTGGCGTTCTGGCAAGACGCCATGAGATCCAACTCTGGTTTGCCCCAACGATGAATCAACTGAGCAAACACCTCCGGATGGAGTTCCCACTCCCCCGGGTGAAAAGTCTGACGACTTAGAAAATCCGCCTCCCAGTTCTCTTCCCCCTTGATTGTTGATGTAAGCCACAGTCGTGATATTGTCCGACTGAAATCTGATGAACCTCAGTGTTGCTAACTGAGGCCAAGCCAGAAGAGCATTGAATATTGCTCTTAACTCCAGAATATTTATCGGAAGGAGTTTCTCCTCCTGAGTCCACGATCCCTGTGCCTTCAGGGAGTTCCAGACTGCGCCACAACCTAGAAGGCTGGCATCTGTTACAATTGTCCAATCTGGCCTGCGAAAGGTCATAGCCTCGGACAGGTGGACCCGAGACAACCACCAGAGAAGAGAATCTCTGGTCTCTTGATCCAGATTTAGCAGAGGGGACAAATCTGTGTAATCCCCATTCCACTGACTTGCATGCATAATTGCAGCGGTCTGAGATGTAGGCGCGCAAATGGCACTATGTCCATTGCCGCTACCATTAAGCCGATCACCTCCATACACTGAGCCACCGAAGGGCGCGGAATGGAATGAAGAATACGGCAAGCATTTAGAAGCTTTGATAACCTGGACTCCGTCAGGTAAATTTTCATCTCTACAGAATCTATAAGAGTCCCTAAGAAGGAGATAAGGGATAGAGAACTCTTTTCCTCGTTCACTTTCCACCCGTGCGATCTCAGAAATGCCAGAACTATATGTGTATGAGACTTGGCAATTTGAAAGCTTGACGCCTGTATCAGGATGTCGTCTAGATACGGAGCCACCGCTATGCCTCGCGGTCTTAGAACCGCCAGAAGTGAGCCCAGAACCTTCGTAAAGATTCTCGGGGCTGTAGCCAACCCGAAGGGAAGAGCTACAAATTGGTAATGCCTGTCTAGAAAGGCAAACCTTAGGAACCGATGATGATCTTTGTGAATCGGTATGTGAAGGTAGGCATCCTTTAAGTCCACTGTGGTCATGTACTGACCCTCTTGGATCATGGGTAGGATGGTCCGAATAGTTTCCATTTTGAAAGATGGAACTCTGAGGAATTTGTTTAAGATCTTTAGATCCAAAATTGGTCTGAAGGTTCCCTCTTTCTTGGGAACCACAAACAGATTTGAATAAAAACCCTGTCCTTGTTCCGTCCGCGGAACTGGATGGATCACTCCCATTACTAGGAGGTCTTGCACATAGCGTAGGAATGCCTCTTTCTTTATCTGATTTGCAGATAACCTTGAAAGATTAAATCTCCCTTGTGGAGGGGAAGCTTTGAAGTCCAGAAGATATCCCTGAGATATGATCTCCAACGCCCAGGGATCCTGAACATCTCTTGCCCACGCCTGGGCGAAGAGAAAAAGTCTGCCCCCTACTAGATCCGTCGACGGATAGGGGGCCGTTCCTTCATGCTGTCTTAGAGGCAGCAGCAGGCTTTCTGGCCTGCTTGCCTTTGTTCCAGGACTGGTGAGGTTTCCAGGCCTGCTTAGATTGAGCAAAAGTTCCCTTTTGTCTTTAAGCGGAGGAAGTTGATGCTGCACCTGCCTTGGAATTTCGAAAGGCAAGAAAATTAGACTGTTTGGCCTTTGATTTGGCCTTGTCCTGAGGAAGGGTATGACCCTTACCTCCAGTAATGTCAGCAATAATTTCTTTCAAACCAGGCCCGAATAAGGTCTGCCCCTTGAAAGGAATGTTGAATAATTTAGACTTTGAAGTCACATCAGCTGACCAGGATTTGAGCCATAGCGCCCTACGCGCCTGGATGGCGAATCCGGAATTCTTAGCCGTTAGTTTAGTCAAATGAACAATGGCATCAGAGACACATGAGTTAGCTAGCTTAAGAGTTCTAAGCTTGTCAACAATTTCAGTCAATGGAGCTGTATGGATGGCCTCTTCCAGGGCCTCAAACCAGAATGCCGCCGCAGCAGTGACAGGCGCAATGCATGCAAGGGGCTGTAAAATAAAACCTTGTTGAATAAACATTTTCTTAAGGTAACCCTCTAATTTTTTATCCATTGGATCTGAAAAAGCACAACTGTCCTCAACCGGGATAGTGGTACGCTTTGCTAAAGTAGAAACTGCTCCCTCCACCTTAGGGACAGTCTGCCATAAGTCCCGTGTAGTGGCATCTATTGGAAACATTTTTTCAAATATAGGAGGTGGGGAAAAGGGCACACCGGGCCTATCCCACTCCTTACTAATAATTTCTGTAAGCCTTTTAGGTATTGGAAAAACATCAGTACTCACCGGCACTGCATAGTATTTATCCAGCCTACACAATTTCTCTGGCACTGCAATTGTGTCACAGTCATTCAGAGCAGCTAATACCTCCCCAAGCAATACACGGAGGTTCTCAAGCTTAAATTTAAAATTAGAAATCTCTGAATCAGGTCTCCCCGAATCAGAGACGTCACCCACAGACTGAAGCTCTCCGTCCTCAGGTTCTGCATATTGTGATGCAGTATCAGATATGGCTCTTACAGCATTTACGCGCTCTGTATCTCGTCTAACCCCAGAGCTATCGCGCTTGCCTCTCAATTCAGGCAATCTGGATAATACCTCTGACAGGGTATTATTCATGATTGCAGCCATGTCCTGCAAAGTAATCGCTATGGGCGTCCCTGATGTACTTGGCGCCATATTAGCGTGCGTCCCTTGAGCGGGAGGCGAAGGGTCCGACACGTGGGGAGAGTTAGTCGGCATAACTTCCCCCTCGACAGACCCCTCTGGTGACAATTCTTTAATAGATAAAGACTGATCTTTACTCTTTAAGGTGAAATCAATACATTTAGTACACATTCTCCTATGGGGCACCACCATGGCTTTAAAACATAATGAACAAGTATCCTCTGTTTCAGACATGTTTTTACAGACTAGCAATGAGACTAACAAGCTTGGAAAACACTTTAAAGCAAGTTAACAAGCAATATAAAAAACGTTACTGTGCCTTTAAGAGAAACAAATTTTGACAGTGTATGTAACAAGTCAGCAGAGCATTGCACCCACTTGCAAATGGATGATTAACCCCTTAATAACAAAAACAGAATAATAAATGACAAAAACGTTTTTTAAACACAGTCACAACAACTGCCACAGTCTACTGTGATTGTTACCCTCCTCAAACACGACTTTGAAGCCTTTTGAGCCCTTCAGAGATGTCCTGTATCATGCAGAGGGAAGCTGAATGTCTCTGTCAGTATTTTTATCTGCACAGAAAAGCACTAAAATAGGCCCTTCCCACTCATATTGCAACAGTGGAAAGCTTCAGGAAACTGTCTCTAGGCAGAAATCAAACCAAACAATGTGGAAAAAAACTAGGCCCCAATAAGTTTTGTCACCAAACATATATAAAAAACGATTAATATGCCAGCAAACATTTTATATTACATTTTTATAAGAGTATGCCTCTCTATTAATAAGCCTGATACCAGTAGCTATCACTGCATTTAAGGCTTTACTTACATTAATCCGGTATAAGCAGCATTTTCTAGCAAATTCCATCCCTAGAAAAATATTAACTGCACATACCTTATTGCAGGAAAACCTGCACGCCATTCCCTCTCTGAAGTTACCTCACTTATCAGAATATGTGAGAACAGCCATGGATCTTAGTTACTTCTGCTAAGATCATAGAAAATGCAGGCAGATTCTTCTTCTAAATACTGCCTGAGATAAACAGCACACTCCGGTACCATTTAAAAATAACAAACTTTTGATTGAAGAAATAAACTAAGTATAAAACACCACTCTCCTCTTACGACCTCCATCTTTGTTGAGGGTTGCAAGAGAATGACTGGATATGGCAGTTAGGGGAGGAGCTACATAGCAGCTCTTCTGTGGGTGATCCTCTTGCAACTTCCTGTTGGGAAGGAGAATATCCCATAAGTAATGGATGATCCGTGGACTGGATACACTTAACAAGAGAAAAAGTATAATGCTGGGAAGAAACAGGAGACTCTCCAAATCTGCCAGTTCAAAACGCCTAAATCAGGTCAACTAATTTTACACATAAAGGAGTATAAAGTAAGGTAAAGTAAGCAAACTCACAGTGGTATACACGAAAAAGAAACAATGCATTCATCAGTAAATCAAATCTGAAAAATCTCCAGAAACAATAATACCGAAGACATTTTTAAACACTAGTAAATAAAAAAAGCACAAGAGCATGAAAGAGTAACAGATAGCAAGCAGGAGAGAGAAATATTTTTTTTTTACCCGAGAGATATGATTATATATATATATATATATATATATATATATATATATATATATATATATATATATATATATATATATATATATATATATATACACACATATACATATACATACATATATATACATACACACACACACATATATATATATATATATATACATATACATACATACATACATACATACACACACACACACACACATATATACACATACACACTTGCTGCCAGATTAAACTTTTTTTTAATCAAAATTAGTGGTGTGTGGCACAGCACATGAGAAGATTGCCATCTGTCCCTTTCTGTTCATTTGTGCTTTAAACTGCCTCCCCGAGCAGACATGTTGCACATGCACAGCAAAGTCATTTCTCTAATGTTTGCCTGGGGAAGCTAAGCACACAGGCTAGTTCTAGAGTGCAGCTAGAAGTAAGGATAATAATGTCTGCCTTGGGAAGCTGGGCACACAAGCTGGTTCTAGAGTGCACCTAGAACTAAGGATAATAATGTTTGCCTGGGGAAGCTGGGCACACAAGCTGGTTCTAGAGTGCAGCTAGAACTAAGGATAATAATGTCTGCCTGGGGAAGCTGGGCACACATCCCGATTCTAGACTGCAGCTAGAACTAAAGGATAATGGAGTGGATGGTAACCTAATTGGCTGCACCATCATGTGATAATTGTGAGAAAAAGTTGTGGATCCATGGGGCAAACTGAATATATACTACATACACACACACACACACACACACACACATTCATTAAAATTATGGGGGAGATAAAAAACTGAAATTAAAATCCTCCATGTCTCAAAATTAAATCAATATAAATATTTGCATAGGAAATTAGCACATCTAGGCAAGATTCCCCGCTTGCTTTTTCCCAGAAATACTTCATATACAATGTTACCAATGCACAAGAAAATTCTGGGTAAGATATGCAAATTCTCAGTTTTTTTGCTTCAAATACTGTTTTAACACAGTGATCCTCTTAACAGGATTATTGCAGAAATCACTCATTAGACAGCCTGTTTCGTTCTTTTTGGGACTCATCAGTAGGAGATAGATTTCTGGTTGCTGCATTGGTAGAGCTACTTTCAGGGTTAAACCAACATTCATTAAAATTATGGGGGAGATAAAAAACTGAAATTAAAATCCTCCATGTCTCAAAATTAAATTAATATAAATATTTGCATAGGAAATTAGCACATCTAGGCAAGATTCCCTGCTTGCTTTTTCCCAGAAATACTTCATATACAATGTCACCAATGCACAAAAGAATTCTGGGTAAGATATGCAAATTTTCAGTTTTTTTGCTTCAAATACTGTTTTAACACAGCGATCCTTTTAACAGGATTATTGCAGCAATCCAGAAATCACTCACTAGACAGCCTGTTTCGTTCTTTTTTGGAACATCAGCAGGAGATAGATTTCTGGTTGCTGCATTGGTAAAGCTACTTTCAGGGTTAAACCAAAATTCATTAAAATTATGGGGGAGATAAAAAACTGAACATGGAGGATTTTAATTTCAGTTTTTTTATCTCCCCCATAATTTTAATGAATGTTAGTGTAACCCTGAAAGTAGATTTACCAATGCAGCAGCCAGAAATCTATCTCCTGCTGATGAGTTCCAAAAAGAACGAAACAGGCTGTCTAGTGAATGATTTCTGGATTGCTGCAATAATAATGTTAAAAGGATGCTGTGTTAAAACAGTATTTGAAGCAAAAAAACTGAGAATTTGCATATCTTACCCACAATTCTCTTGTGCATTGGTAACATTGTTTATGACGTATTTCTGGGAAAAAGCAAGCAGGGAATCTTGCCTAGATGTGCTAATTTCCTATGCAAATATTTATATTGATATTATATTATATATTTAACCTGTATATCAATATCAACACACTGCAAAATATAGGTTTTCCATCCAACATTTACTGTCCCTTTAAAGAATGGATAAAAGTTAGCAATACTGTGAAAGAGTGATTGATTGAATGAATGAATGTAAAAAATAGTAAGAGACACCCTTGTCAAGCTGCTAATAGTCAAATAAATGTGCCAACACAATTTTATTTAGCAAACAAAGAGAATTTGGTGACCCAATATTAAGCCAAACCAGCTCAGTTTCCAGATGCATGGTTATTTATAAGCAAGGTGTGCCTGAGTTACTGAAGAAACTAGAGCCCCCACAGGAAGGGAATAGATATGAACAGATTTATTTACACATTTGCAACAGAAGTATTGTATTTTCAGTGTATCACATGCCATTTAATTGGGGACACAGTTTGCAGACTTCCTTATGTTAAGCCCTTTAGAGAAGGTGACTGAACTATCACAAGCAAAGTAAATGACCGCCACTTGTATCCAGGGGCATTTGTCAGGTAGTGCTGAATTCATTTCAACGAAAGTGAGGCAACAAGGGACCGAGGAACAGCAAACGTTCAAAGCAAATCATGTAATGATGTCCCACTGCTGCAATACGTCTTGTTGAAACTACAAATGAGGATCTTACATTATACAGCAATGTTCAAATGTATTTGATTTTTAAATTCATTCATGAAATATCTTATTGTGCCTCATTATACAAACATTATTAAGGCCCGGTCACTCCACGATCTCTATGCCTTACACCTAGATGGCAAATTACCCTGTCTTTCATTCATCCATAGGGGGTTACAATGACAATGCCGCGGATGCCATCTGAAATAGGGAGGAAAAAAAATCTCTGCTTCCATAAACCTGCAATTTACTGCACAGTAACCAATTTGCATCATCATGGGGGATCTGCTTCTTGCTAACACAGTTAATGGGGAGACCAAATAAAATGACAGCAACAAACACATAAAAAGTATGAATATGTCATGTTACACTTGCTATACCCACAAAACCTTATTTGCTTCCATAAGAAACAGTGAAAGAATATTACTATAAACATTGGAAGGTAATAGGGCATCGCTCAAGCACAAGGGGGAAGGTAGACCATTTCTGCCCATGATCTAGTTTTATAGTAACACAAAAAGTATGGTCCTAAGCACTTATATAGCTCTCTCCCACCAGAAGCAAGGAACTGTGAAAGGGTCACAGGTAAGAAAGCAAAACAAGTTCCATTACGGTTACATGCTTTCAAGGCAGCCAAGAGGTTAAATCACCTTTATATGGATGACTCTCATAATTCACTTAATTTTATATATACATTAGTATAACATATGGACACTCAATATGGATGCTACAGTACAATATATTTCTGCCCTAATTACCTAGAAACAGATTACAGCAGCATCACAGGTGCGTGCCAGAGAAAGTCACTAGAACAGTCACAGTGCTTGAAAACCCCTGGGAGACAGGCTCGTAAAATGCTATTTCTGGCTCCTCAGTTTTTTTTAAATTCTTATAACTTTGAATCTTTTGTAACATTGTATACTGTATCTTCATAAATATTGTCTTTCATATTAAATAATGCAAACACATAAATACAAACCTAGAGCACAAAACTGCCGTTTCCATTAGAATATATTATATGCAGAAATTCAGAAATATAGCTAATAAAAAGCCAACTTATGATTCTAATTTGCCATCATTAAAAGGGACGCAAAAAAAAAAATACTTATGCATATTATTCTCGGGGTTAATGTTTGCTCTGAATAAATCTTTTAATCTAGCAAGTATTTACCGTTTAACCCCTTAAACCTAACTGATGTAGGTACTACATCAAAGTGTACTTTGCTCAGCATACCCTGTTGACTTAGTACGTCCGTCCAACCTTCTGCCTCATGCTGTGGTCCTGGCTGTAAGATTTAACAGCCGAGACTGCATCCAGAGGCAAAAGGCATGTGCCTTCATATGGTAAGGAACCCCTGATCTTCCTTTACCAAGTTTGCCGATGCAGACAGGGACACACTGTGACTTGTGGTGGTGGTGTGGCAGTGAAGGAGGAAAGCGGGTGGGTAAGGAGGGTTCCCTTCTAACAGAAAAAGATTTGGTGAGGGAGGGATGGGTTCCCTGTACTACAAAAACCATGTGAGAGAGGGGGTTCTACTTTCGACTTAGGGGTGAGGGGAAACTGCTACACACTACAGAACAAAAATACAAACTGTGTACTGACAGACAGCTGCTAGTACTTAAGATACCTTTTACAACTATTTGTCTTATGACTGCAGTAGTTGTGTGTAAATAATTTCAGTGAGAAATGCAATGTTTATTATTATTATTAGTTGTAGAGCGCCAGATTCCACAGTGCTGTGTATGTAAAAAAAAAATATATAAAATATATATATATATATATATATATATATATATATATATATATATATATATATATATATATATATATATATATATATATATGTAAATAAAATTAAAAAAAAATCACGAGGCTCTATTTCTGATGAAAGAGACATAAAACCCCAACATTTTCTTTCATGTCTGAGACAGAGCTTTCAATTTTAAACAACTTTCCAATTTACTTCTATTATCTAATTTGCTTTGTTTTCTTGGTATCCTTTGTTGAAAGGAAGGTAGGCTAAGGAACAGCAATTCACTTCTGTGAGCTATCTGGTTATTGTTGTCTCCACTAAAGTGCCTCTTGTTGTTGGCTTACAAAACTTGATCAACTAGCTCCCAGTAGTGCATTGCTGCACCTTCAAATGATTTCAAAAGAACAAAGTAAATTTCATAATAGAAGTAATTTGGAAAGTTACTTAAAATTGTATGTTCTATCCAAATCATGAAAAAAAAAAATGTTGAGTTTCCTGTCCCTTTAAATGGAGAAATAGCAAATATGCTAAACATTCTCCGGTACTTTGGGCAAGTTTTTCTTTAAAATTCCCAGCCCTGAAGGGATTAAATACCTTTTTAACCAGAATCCAATTTCTATAATTTACAAATATGCGCTCTTATTGTTCCTTCAATATCAACTAAAGTTATATCATTATACTAGAACTTGCTCCAAAACCATGACGCAGAAAACACTACTGCACAAATCTTTATTTTTAATGCGTCAGACTAAGCATTGCTATACAGGTGGGGCAATAAAGGTATACAGGGGAGGCCTGATCCCTAGAGAGCTTACAATCTAAAGACAATCCAGTATTCTGCAACAAAGCATCATATATGTATCAGCAATACCATTCCTCATGGTCAACATGATTTTAAAATATATTAACATTTAAGACTGATTATGGGCTCAAGGGGTTAATTAAACACCATTTATCTCCATAGGCCTTAACATATTCAGTTAATAAAATGCAACTGTACTTCAGTTTAAACACTGCACATTTACTGCTCAGCTGGGATAAATGAGCTGCAGAATTCAAAATCCTTAATTCAGCAGGATTTAGCAGCTAATTAAAAACAGGTCAAAACAGGTTTTTATTTATGAGATGCATTAAAGAATATTGTGACAGTGCTAATATTAGACATTCTTTACAGCAGTTAATTTTCCCCTATACCGGGTTACAGATTTTCCAACCATAGGCCATACTTTGCATTATAAAAAAAATGAATGTATTTAATAATCAAATAAAAAAGGATGAGCTCTACAACTTAAAAGGGACGGTCTACACCAGAATTTCTATTGTTTTAAAAGATAGATAATCCCTTTATTACCAATTCCCTAGTTTTGTATAACCAACAGAGTTATATTAATACACTTTTTACCTTTGTGATTATCTTGTATCTAAGCCTCTGCAAACTGCCCCCTTGTTTCAGTTATTTTGACAGACATGCATTTTAGCCAATCCGTGCTGACTCATAGGAACTCCACGTGCGTGGGCAGTGTTATCTATATGACACACATGAACTAACACCCTCTAGTGGTTAAAAATTATCAAAATGCCCTGAGAAAAGAGACGGCCTTCCAGGGCTTAGAAATTAGCATATGAACCTCTTAGGTTGATCTTTCAGCTAAGAATACCAAGAAAACAAAGCAAAATTGGTGATAAAAGCAAATTGGAAAATTGTTTAAAATTGCATGCCCTATCTGAATCATGAAAGGTTTTTTTTTCGGACTAGACTGCCCCTTTAAGTAAACATTACAATTCTCTTTGATGTAACTTATGTAGACAGAAAAGTGAAGATACCACTAATTTAGTCACCCAACAGTGTGTGAGTGTGTGTGTGTAAAATATATATACACACATACATACATATATATACACACACACGGCTTGAGAAATGGCTCTGCCTGAAACATTACCTATGTCTGACACGCATGGAATAAAAGAATATTGAAGTGATGCAATTTTTATATATATATATTTATGATAGATAGTACCAAAATCAGGGCTTGACAAATCACAGCAGCCACAACTTGCCAACTGAAATGTGACTTCTGGCTAATAAGCGTTTGGATTATACTACATAAACCTATTAATACATTCCTTCCCATGGGACACTATACAGTACAAGCTTGTAATATAAAATGCGTACTTACTAATTGCGTAATCATTTAATTTTAACCCCTTTTTCTGTAACTTAACACTGAAAACTGTGGGCTTTCCAATTCCACTGAGTTTCTATAAAGTAACAGGTGCCATCATGTTGAAAACTAGGTTTCCCCTTATCTTTTGCTGATGACAGATATATAAACAGGCAATAAAGTCTCCAAACACTTTACTGTGCAAACAAAGGCTGAGGGAAAACCATGTTACCCTGTTTCTTTAACATTGTGACAATCCCAGAGAGTGTGGAGTGTATTATGTTATTCAGAAGCCTAACTGTCATAAGACCATCCTACATCCTACACAGTGATTGCTTGATCAGGGTAGTATTTATATCAGTTCCTAACTGGCAACAGCAAAGATTAGTAAAACTAGAGTCTTTTAAGGTAGGTCCTGACTGCAAAGCAGTTGAAATTACAGTTTTAAATGCTTTTAATATAATTATTGTGTATGGAGATTTTATGCATCAGAAAATATGAACTGTGTTGCAAACAAACGTAATTAGTGTTCCTTTAAAGGGGAGATTAAACTGCAGGACAGAATGGCGACTTCTCACTGTGCTATTCGACCTGTACCCGCAGCTCTCTTCAGAGATTTCACCAATGGGCACCAAAGGGTTAAAATAAGAGAAGCTGCAAATTTTCATTCTGGTGCAGGAAACTCGCCTATTCTTACACCGCGACTGGAGTGGTAAACGGATCAGTGATGTTGCTGGATTGTCACTGCGGTATCATGTGCTTTAGCACACACAATACAGAGCGGGAAGTATATATTTTGCAGTTTGCATATACAATTTAAAAAGATCATGAGTGGCAGGGAGAAATAAAGCATCTACAAATATATAAAGCTCCTGCTAATCATGTAGGATAACCCCAAGCTCACAATTCAGCTACCCAGAACATCAACTGTAAATCCACAGCCCTTCTGTAACACAACGCAAGAATACCTAAGCTCCAAAATGGCGGCAACGGGTATTAAGATGTGGAGCTTGATCAGATGGCGCCACTAAGGACCCAACATTTTCTTTCATGGCTCAAGCAGAGCATGTGCATTTCAACAACTTTCCAATTTACTTCAAATTTCAAGGTTTCTTCATTCTCTTGGTATCCAATGTTGAAGGAGCAGCTATGCACTACTGGGAGCTAGCTGAACACATCTGGTAAACTAATTAAAGGCATGTTTGTGCAGCCACCAATCAGCCACAGGATTCCAGTAATCCATTGCTGCTCCTGCGCCTACCTAGGTATGCTTTTCAACTAAAGTGAATTAAGAAAATTTGGTAATAGAAGTAAATTGAAAAGCTGTTTAAAAATCATATCTTCTGTCTAAATAATGAAATCAATTTTGGGGGTTTCATGTCCCTTTAAGAATTATAATCATCAAAAGAAAAAAAAAAGAAAAAAAAAAAGTGCAGATTTGCAATCTCACATCAGTTTTTAAATCTCATGCAGAAACTCCTATGAAACAACATAGAAACAATATCCAGAGAGTAACACAAGTAAAAAAAACAATACTGCAATCATTCCCAGGTGCAGTTCAAAGCTGGAAATGTTCTTTGAGGGTATAGCGTGCTATTTACTTCCCGGCCTTCATTTAGATTTATTCATACATGTAAAATAGCAATAGACAAAGTATACTGAGGCAGATAGTGCTAGACAAGAGGGCATAGGTTATACAATGTTTTAGCTTTATAGTCTATTGAATGCTATCATTATATGATACAGATTAGCTCTGCACATACATTCAATTGCACATCTGAAGCTCTAAGTGTAATATCCAGTACTTGAAATGTCTGCTCAGTTAAAGCCAAGACAAAAGGCAGCTATGACTTCAGAAAGTAAAGTGCAGAAAAGTGATCACCTTCTTTTGCTTCACATCTCCTAGAGAGAAGCATCCGGCTCTCCTGCTGGTGACAAAAACATCAGCGTGTTCATCGTTCCTTGGAAAAAGTCATTTAATAAACAGTGAGGAAGTATGAATGCCACTTGTGAGTTATGGCTGGGCCCACACGGGAGCAGAAAAGATAAGGCCACATACTGTCACCATTACATTTAACAAATAGTCCACTAGAGAGAGTGCGCACCAACTTGCAAGGCCTGAGGTGTTCAATCACCCACAGCATGAAAGGGAGAGCACAAAAACTCCTTGCAAGATGTGTGCTTTATTACAGTGGGCATGATAAAATCTCTCTAAATGTTAGGCAGTTAAAGTAGGAATAAAAAAATACTAAATACAGTACAAGGTTCAGAAATGTATATATGTATATGTATATATTATACACACACACACACACACACACACACACATCAGCTTGAATATGTGTCTTGTAAAAAATATAGTGAAAGCAGAATGCTTTCTGTCTGGGCCTTACATTTTAATAACACAATTACTCAGCTTGTGGAAATGACATCTAAGCCACCTTGACAGACCTTTTCCTACACATATGATTCACAAGTTAGTGGGCTCCACACATAGCTATAAAGGAATAAAGCTTAAAGTCTGTATTTATACAGAAAATTATATTTGTTTATTT
Organism: Bombina bombina; assembly: GCF_027579735.1. Lineage (NCBI taxonomy): Eukaryota > Metazoa > Chordata > Amphibia > Anura > Bombinatoridae > Bombina > Bombina bombina. Next base: position 714,341,916 of record NC_069501.1, on the reverse strand, counting down.
CCTAACCGGAAAAAAGTTTCAAAGTATAATCACGTAACAGCTTGTCATCATTGGAATTAAAGCAACGGTTACAAATCTGAATGACACTCTACCTGGAGTCATGTCCCTAATTCTGTGAGATTCATAAAAACTTAATTTCCAAGAGACAGGAAGCCATTTGTTTTAAATAAAATATGTTTAGATACAACTTAAAGAGATAGCTTGAAGGGACACAAAACCCACATTTGTTTTAACACTTCAGATAGATCATGCAATTTTAAGCAACTTTCTAATTTACTCCTATTAAAAATGTCTTCATTCTCTTGCTATCTTTTTAAAAAAAAAGCAGGAATGTGAGAATAGGAGCCGGCTCATTTTTGGTTCAGAGCCAGGATAGCTCTTGCTGACTGGTGGCTAAATGTAGCCACCAATCATCAGCAAGCACTATCCAGGTGTGGAACCAAAAATAAATTAGAAATTTGCTTAAAATTGCATGCTCTATCTGAATCATGAAAGAAAAAAAATTGGGTTTTGTGTCCCTTTAATGCAAAAACTGCATGGTCTATTTTGTATTTAATCAACTGTCTGTATAATAACTCTCAGAAAGAGGTAAAGTGATGGTAAATTCTATTGTTTCCAAACCACTATGATTTACCATCACTAAAAATAAAGACGACCTTCATTTATCAGTTAAAAAAAAAAAGAAAAAAGATGAATAACATAATTTATGTAAGAACTTACCTGATAAATTCATTTCTTTCATATTAGCAAGAGTCCATGAGCTAGTGACGTATGGGATATACATTCCTACCAGGAGGGGCAAAGTTTCCCAAACCTCAAAATGCCTATAAATACACCCCTCACCACACCCACAATTCAGTTTAACGAATAGCCAAGAAGTGGGGTGATAAAAAAGTGCGAAAGCATATAAAATAAGGAATTGGAATAATTGTGCTTTATACAAAATCATAACCACCACAAAAAAAGGGCGGGCCTCATGGACTCTTGCTAATATGAAAGAAATGAATTTATCAGGTAAGTTCTTACATAAATTATGTTTTCTTTCATGTAATTAGCAAGAGTCCATGAGCTAGTGACGTATGGGATAATGACTACCCAAGATGTGGATCTTTCCACACAAGAGTCACTAGAGAGGGAGGGATAAAATAAAGACAGCCAATTCCTGCTGAAAATAATCCACACCCAAAATAAAGTTTAACGAAAAACATAAGCAGAAGATTCAAACTGAAACCGCTGCCTGAAGTACTTTTCTACCAAAAACTGCTTCAGAAGAAGAAAATACATCAAAATGGTAGAATTTAGTAAAAGTATGCAAAGAGGACCAAGTTGCTGCTTTGCAGATCTGGTCAACCGAAGCTTCATTCCTAAACGCCCAGGAAGTAGATACTGACCTAGTAGAATGAGCTGTAATTCTCTGAGGCGGAATTTTACCCGACTCAACATAGGCAAGATGAATTAAAGATTTCAACCAAGATGCCAAAGAAATGGCAGAAGCTTTCTGGCCTTTTCTAGAACCGGAAAAGATAACAAATAGACTAGAAGTCTTACGGAAAGATTTCGTAGCTTCAACATAATATTTCAAAGCTCTAACAACATCCAAAGAATGCAACGATTTCTCCTTAGAATTCTTAGGATTAGGACATAATGAAGGAACCACAATTTCTCTACTAATGTTGTTGGAATTCACAACTTTAGGTAAAAATTCAAAAGAAGTTCGCAACACCGCCTTATCCTGATGAAAAATCAGAAAAGGAGACTCACAAGAAAGAGCAGATAATTCAGAAACTCTTCTGGCAGAAGAGATGGCCAAAAGGAACAAAACTTTCCAAGAAAGTAATTTAATGTCCAATGAATGCATAGGTTCAAACGGAGGAGCTTGAAGAGCTCCCAGAACCAAATTCAAACTCCAAGGAGGAGAAATTGACTTAATGACAGGTTTTATACGAACCAAAGCTTGTACAAAACAATGAATATCAGGAAGAATAGCAATCTTTCTGTGAAAAAGAACAGAAAGAGCAGAGATTTGTCCTTTCAAAGAACTTGCGGACAAACCCTTATCTAAACCATCCTGAAGAAACTGTAAAATTCTCGGTATTCTAAAAGAATGCCAAGAAAAATGATGAAAGACACCAAGAAATATAAGTCTTCCAGACTCTATAATATATCTCTCGAGATACAGATTTACGAGCCTGTAACATAGTATTAATCACGGAGTCAGAGAAACCTCTTTGACCAAGAATCAAGCGTTCAATCTCCATACCTTTAAATTTAAGGATTTCAGATCCTGATGGAAAAAAGGACCTTGTGACAGAAGGTCTGGTCTTAACGGAAGAGTCCACGGTTGGCAAGAGGCCATCCGGACAAGATCCGCATACCAAAACCTGTGAGGCCATGCTGGAGCTACCAGCAGAACAAACGAGCATTCCTTCAGAATCTTGGAGATCACTCTTGGAAGAAGAACTAGAGGCGGAAAGATATAGGCAGGATGATACTTCCAAGGAAGTGATAATGCATCCACTGCCTCCGCCTGAGGATCCCGGGATCTGGACAGATACCTGGGAAGTTTCTTGTTTAGATGGGACGCCATCAGATCTATTTCTGGAAGTTCCCACATTTGAACAATCTGAAGAAATACCTCTGGGTGAAGAGACCATTCGCCCGGATGCAACGTTTGGCGACTTAGATAATCCGCTTCCCAATTGTCTACACCTGGGATATGAACCGCAGAGATTAGACAGGAGCTGGATTCCGCCCAAACCAAAATTCGAGATACTTCTTTCATAGCCAGAGGACTGTGAGTCCCTCCTTGATGATTGATGTATGCCACAGTTGTGACATTGTCTGTCTGAAAACAAATGAACGATTCTCTCTTCAGAAGAGGCCAAAACTGAAGAGCTCTGAAAATTGCACGGAGTTCCAAGATATTGATAGGTAATCTCACCTCCTGAGATTCCCAAACTCCCTGTGCCGTCAGAGATCCCCACACAGCTCCCCAACCCGTGAGACTTGCATCTGTTGAAATTACAGTCCAGGTCGGAAGCACAAAAGAAGCCCCCTGAATTAAACGATGGTGATCTGTCCACCATGTTAGAGAGTGCCGAACAATCGGTTTTAAAGATATTGTTTGAGATATCTTCGTGTAATCCTTGCACCATTGCTTCAGCATACAGAGCTGAAGAGGTCGCATGTGAAAACGAGCAAAGGGGATCGCGTCCGATGCAGCAGTCATAAGACCTAGAATTTCCATGCATAAGGCTACCGAAGGGAATGATTGTGACTGAAGGTTTCGACAAGCTGCAATCAATTTTAGACGTCTCTTGTCTGTTAAAGACAGAGTCATGGACACTGAATCCATCTGGAAACCCAGAAAGGTTACCCTTGTCTGAGGAATCAAAGAACTTTTTGGTAAATTGATCCTCCAACCATGATCTTGAAGAAACAACACAAGTCGATTCGTATGAGATTCTGCTAAATGTAAAGACTGAGCAAGTACCAAGATATCGTCCAAATAAGGAAATACCACAATACCCTGTTCTCTGATTACAGACAGAAGGGCACCGAGAACCTTTGTAAAAATTCTTGGAGCTGTAGCTAGGCCAAACGGCAGAGCCACAAACTGGTAATGCTTGTCCAGAAAAGAGAATCTCAGGAACTGAAAATGATCTGGATGAATCGGAATATGCAGATATGCATCCTGTAAATCTATTATGGACATATAATTCCCTTGCAGAACAAAAGGCAAGATAGTCCTTATAGTTACCATTTTGAACGTTGGTATCCTTACATAACGATTCAATATTTTTAGATCCAGAACTGGTCTGAAGGAATTCTCCTTCTTTGGTACAATGAAGAGATTTGAATAAAACCCCATCCCCTGTTCCTGAACTGGAACTGGCATAATTACTCCAGTCAACTCTAGATCTGAAACACATTTCAGAAATGCTTGAGCTTTTACTGGATTTACTGGGACACGGGAAAGAAAAAATCTCTTTGCAGGAGGTCTTATCTTGAAACCAATTCTGTACCCTTCTGAAACAATGTTCTGAATCCAAAGATTGTGAACAGAATTGATCCAAATTTCCTTGAAAAAACGTAACCTGCCCCCTACCAGCTGAGCTGGAATGAGGGCCGCACCTTCATGTGGACTTAGAAGCAGGCTTTGCCTTTCTAGCTGGCTTGGATTTATTCCAGACTGGAGATGGTTTCCAAACTGAAACTGCTCCTGAGGATGAAGGATCAGGCTTTTGTTCTTTGTTGAAACGAAAGGAACGAAAACGATTATTAGCTCTGCTTTTACCTTTAGATTTTTTATCCTGTGGTAAAAAAGTTCCTTTCCCACCAGTAACAGTTGAAATGATGGAATCCAACTGAGAACCAAATAATTTGTTACCCTGGAAAGAAATAGAAAGTAAAGTTGATTTAGAAGCCATATCAGCATTCCAAGTTTTAAGCCATAAAGCTCTTCTAGCTAAAATAGCTAGAGACATAAACCTGACATCAACTCTGATAATATCAAAAATGGCATCACAGATAAAATTATTAGCATGCTGAAGAAGAATAATAATGTCATGAGAATCACGATGTGTTACTTGTTGCGCTAAAGTTTCCAACCAAAAAGTTGAAGCTGCAGCAACATCAGCCAAAGATATAGCAGGTCTAAGAAGATTACCTGAACACAGATAAGCTTTTCTTAGAAAGGACTCAATTTTCCTATCTAGAGGATCCTTAAACGAAGTACCATCTGACGTAGGAATAGTAGTACGTTTAGCAAGGGTAGAAATAGCCCCATCAACTTTAGGGATTTTGTCCCAAAATTCTAATCTGTCAGACGGCACAGGATATAAATGCTTAAAACGTTTAGAAGGAGTAAATGAATTACCCAATTTATCCCATTCTTTGGAAATTACTGCAGAAATAGCATTAGGAACAGGAAAAACTTCTGGAATAACCACAGGAGCTTTAAATACCTTATCTAAACGTTTAGAATTAGTATCAAGAGGACCAGAATCCTCTATTTCTAAAGCAATTAGAACTTCTTTAAGTAAAGAACGAATAAATTCCATTTTAAATAAATATGAAGATTTATCAGCATCAACCTCAGAGACAGAATCCTCTGAACCAGAGGAGTCATCAGAATCAGAATGATGATGTTCATTTAAAAATTCATCTGTAGGGAGAGAAGTTTTAAAAGATTTTTTACGTTTACTAGAAGGAGAAATAACAGACATAGCCTTCTTTATGGATTCAGAAACAAAATCTCTTATATTATCAGGAACATTCTGCACCTTAGATGTTGAGGGAACTGCAACAGGCAATGGTACTTTACTAAAGGAAATATTATCTGCTTTAACAAGTTTGTCATGACAATCAATACAAACAACAGCTGGAGAAATAGCTACCAAAAGTTTACAGCAGATACACTTAGCTTTGGTAGATTCAGCACTTGACAGCGATTTTCCTGTAGTATCTTCTGGTTCAGATGCAACGTGAGACATCTTGCAATATGTAAGAGAAAAAACAACATATAAAGCAAAATTGATCAAATTCCTTAAATGACAGTTTCAGGAATGGGAAAAAATGCCAAAGAACAAGCTTCTAGCAACCAGAAGCAATAAAAAATGAGACTTAAATAATGTGGAGACAAAAGCGACGCCCATATTTTTTCGCGCCAAATAAGACGCCCACATTATTTGGCGCCTAAATGCTTTTTGGCGCCAAAAATGACGCCACATCCGGAACGCCGACATTTTTGGCGCGAAATAACGTCAAAGAATGACGCAAATTCCGGCGACACGTATGACGCCGGAAACGCAAATAGAATTTTTGCGCCAAAAAAGTCCGCGCCAAGAATGACGCAATAAAATGAAGCATTTTCAGCCCCCGCGAGCCTAACAGCCCACAGGGAAAAAGTCAAATTTTAAGGTAAGAAAAAATGGTCAAATCAAAATGCATTATCCCAAATATGAAACTGACTGTCTGAAAATAAGGAAAGTTGAACATTCTGAGTCAAGGCAAATAAATGTTTGAATACATATATTTAGAACTTTATAAACAAAGTGCCTAACCATAGCTTGGAGTGTCACAGAAAATAAGACTTACTTACCCCAGGACACTCATCTACATATAGCAGATAGCCAAACCAGTACTGAAACAAGAATCAGCAGAGGTAATGGTATATATAAGAGTATATCGTCGATCTGAAAAGGGAGGTAAGAGATGAATCTCTACGACCGATAACAGAGAACCTATGAAATAGACCCCGTAGAAGGAGATCACTGCATTCAAATAGGCAATACTCTCCTCACATCCCTCTGACATTCACTGCACGCTGAGAGGAAAACCGGGCTCCAACTTGCTGCGGAGCGCATATCAACGTAGAATCTAGCACAAACTTACTTCACCACCTCCATCGGAGGCAAAGTTTGTAAAACTGAATTGTGGGTGTGGTGAGGGGTGTATTTATAGGCATTTTGAGGTTTGGGAAACTTTGCCCCTCCTGGTAGGAATGTATATCCCATACGTCACTAGCTCATGGACTCTTGCTAATTACATGAAAGAAAGGTTATTTTGCCACAGGCTTCCGTGCTAACCTAAGCACCTCCAGCTGCCCACGGCACAGCTCGATTTTTCAATGAGGTGACATTTCCATCTTTTAGCCAATAGCTGTGCTAGCCTACGGTATAATGCCAAAAAGGCAAGCACAGCTATTGGCTAAGAGGTGGAAACAACTCATTGAAAAAAATTTAGCTGTGCCGTGGGTGGCCGGAGATGCATAGGTTAGCGCTGTAGCCGCGGCGAAATAAAGGTACCTATTCATAAGCTTGCTTTTTTTTTTTTTTAAACTGGTGAATGAAGGTCTCCTTTAATTTAAGTGATGGTAAATCCTAGTGGTTTTGAAACAAAATAATTTACCACCACTTTAAAAACACACAAGTAACAACATGATGGTCAGCCAGTCAGAGGCAGCAGTCGCACAAAACTAAATAGCATGATGATCTGCTGCTCTGAAACGGCAAACTGCTTACTTTTGTATAATATAAATTAAAAAAAAAAAAAACATTTATTCTACTGCTTCTAGGAGTATCTAGAAGGTTTGTACAAATGCCCCTGCATCATACTAATCAATTATTACTTGATCGGTGCATCAGCTTAATTATATCTGCCACAAAGATAAACTTTCTCAAGTTTTCAAAAATAGTGTAAAAGTTGCAAATATAATGACTGTTTTTCAAACCATTATTTTCCATATACAGTATATATCTTTTGCATGGTGTAAATACACTATACTTAAATAAAAAAATATTTACCCCTGCAGTGCAAATCCATGTCATACCAATTTAGTGCGTTTAGTCTGTCACTCATTGCATTTCCAAATAGATTTCAGCTTTTTGTTCCTGATAACCCCCCCCCCCAAATAACTTTTTTACAACAATCAAACATTTTTAGGGAATAACTTTAGTTTGCAGAAATACCATACTAGTGGAACTCTCCAATATATGAAATATAACAAAAAAACAACAACAAAAAATAAATTTCTTTGTAATTTTCTGTGCTGCGCACAGCAAATAGCAACACAAGAGTCGTTATTTCCTAACTATTTCAAACACATATTTTATGATCCAGATTCAGCATCAGTTCATATTCTCAAAATACCAAAATTAAGGATTTCATATCAATATACATTTCAATAAGAAAATACAATGCTCCATTTCCGAATGTATGCGGAAAATAAGTAGGTCTTAAATAGCTAACCATAAGTACTAGATAAAATTCCCTGCTGCAGAGACTTCCTTGTTCCCTGTGATGTCATTACGCACATATGAGGTGAAGCTTTGCCTGCGATGGCGAAGAAAACTGCAGTCGCTAGTGGTTCATTTCCAATTAATAGGTGACAGTTGTACACTTGTGTAGTCCAGATGTTCAAACATATTGCAGTAAGTAGTGATTCGTTTTTATACAACAACAATGATAATGATCAACACAATATAATTTACAGATTATACCTTGAAGTGTCCATTTGATTTTAAAATGTAATGTTAGTCCAATAAAAACGTATCACTATTTTCTGCAATACTTTTGTTAGGCTGGTGTGTATATAGGTATATAAATTACACACACATACCTGGTATGCCTGAAGTCCATCATTTAACCTTTAAATGCTGTTACAACGTTCTATTCCGTCCTAACTACAGCAGGCTTTAGCGCCAATAGTGCTTCCGGGATGGGATCGCGGTCTGGAGGGCATGCCTAGCGCCATAGGAACGCCACCCCTGACCCAATCCAATCATTGAAATCTTGCGGTCGCATGCATGATGTAGACAAATTGACCCTGTCATCAAAAGGTTAACAGAAAATAACTAAACATTACCACACTCCATTCTCATCAGACTTTTAATGAAACGTCCAGACATGTTCCAGCAGAGATTTAGGGATTTGCATGGCTTGTTCAAAGTGACAAACTCTGCACTTGCTATACAGAAGCAAAATAAGTCTTAGTATATCCTACAGACAAGACTGCCCAAAAACACACAAGCTAGCCTGCAAGCTTAGAAGCAGAAGATACATTTGTGCTGCGATTACCCAGCCTGGATTTTAATTATCAGGAACCCATACCATCAAAAAGTCCTCATTATTCATTTCTTAATAGCAGAAATTCATACATATTACATTTGACAGTGAACGAGAAGTCATTATGTGCTGTGCTGAGCTTTTCAGCAGTGAGGAAGGGGGTATAAATGAACTAGATAGTTAATTTATGTATATAGATACATAAAAAGAAATTAGAAAAACATGGCATGTCATTAGTACATTAGATCTATTAGATCAGTTAAACCGAATACTGCAACTTTAAGGAATAAAATGGTACAAATGCAGTATTAATTCAACAATATAAACCAGCCGCTTTTTCTCTTCCCCTAATTAATATTAGCGGGAGTTTAGAAAAAGGTAACAAGCCCCAGGAAAGATAGCATAACTAATTAATGCTATCTAAATTATTGTTATAAATAAGGCTGTTCTCAAAATGGTTTCTCTCACCACTTGTAGGATAAACTCACAAAAACAGTGTTTTTTGAATATCAAACATGATTGATAATTTACCATATTTCCTATCATCTAAAAAAAAAAAAAAAAAAAAAAAAAAAAAAAAAAAAAAAAAAAAAGACAGCTTTGCTTGCTTTTGTAACCCCTTGGCTTCCAGAGAGTTGCAACAAATGATGTAGCAATGTATTCTAACCTCCTCTGGCAGTCAACGTGTTAATGAAAGCAACTTAATGCATTACTTCTCAAGAATGTGACTTCTGAAGTGCGATTTAAAGGGAATTTGTACTGCAAAAAAAAAAGGATATCATGCATATAAAAAAGAGAAAGAGAATCCAAAGCCTGGATAACACTAGACTCCCACTTACTCAGAACCCCTACACCAGGACCCCTTTGCTGGCTCTCCAAAGCCAAACAAACACCACCCTGCTCTACCTCCTTTCTCTACAGGCACATCTTAAACACATGGGACTACTTACTCAAACTGAATCCAATCCTCTCTACAACCGTATCTCCTCTCACTCTGGTTTTCCCATAGAATTAATGGGGTGATATGAAACACCAAAAAAGACCACATTGTCCAAGAATTACTCGATTCAGTACCTATTACCAAATTACTAGACCAAGGCAAACTAAAACCGAGAGCAGATCTTCAATCCACCCTCTTTGGCTCCTTTTCTCCATGGTTAAAGGATACCCAATTGCATAATTTCATACATTCGACCCAACGCAAGCAAGACTTCACCAGAATCCCCACTCCCTTCAGATATGTCTTACAGGCATATTTTCTAAGGGATCACTCTCAATGGCAAAAGTGCTTCTACACAACGCCCAATCCACCACCCTTCCATCATACACTGATCGAAGGCACCGTGAATTAGGCATTAATATAGACGATAAGCAATGCCAGAAAATATACACTCAAACGCGCAAATTCTCTTTGTCACGCAAGAGATCGAACTAAACTATAAAACTCTTACACTGGTACCTTACACCCTTATCCCCCACCCTCCCCCTCTCTCCTTGCACCATTGCTTCCTTTTATTAATTGTATGTATTCTATGCTAAGATAAACCTTGGAAAATGTACATATATTACTAAAAGAACTTGCAGGATGCAAGACAGACAATCTGTGAAGACCTATTGAAAGATTACTTCCAACTGGACAATTCAAAATGTCTAATCATTTAAAGGGACACTGAACCATATTGTTTTCTTTTGTGATTCAAATAGAGCATGCAATTTTAAGCAAGTTTCTAATTTACTCCTATTATCAATTTTTCTTTGTTTGAAAAATAAGGCTTTTAAGCATTTTTTTTAGTTCAAGACCGTGGAGAGCACTTGTTTATTGGTTGTTGAATTTATCCACCAATCAGCAAGAACAACCCAGGTTGTTCACCAAAAATGGGCCGGCATCTTAACTTACATTCTTGCTTTTCAAATAAAGATACCAAGAGAATGAAGAAAATTTGATAATAGGAGTAAATTGGAAAGTTGCTTAAAATTGCATGCGCTATCTGAATAACGAAAGAAAACATTTGGGTTCAGTGTCCCTTTAACCAGTTTTACCCTCCTGTTGGACTGAAACAAACTATTGTGAAATATCCCAATATTTCCGATGTTACAAGAATGCACTCTGTACCAACTTTATCATGATGTTCCTAACAGGTTTCCTCCAACCACAGAATGTTGCATTGTGTTCTGATCTATATATGCCATGTAAGACATGCTATACACATTGTGCATTTGTATTATATTGAAATCAAAAAATATTGTTTAAAAAAAAAAAAAAAAAAAAAAAAAAAAAAAAAAAAAAGAGAAACAAACCGGAAAGTATTTAGTGTGTGTATTTTGAACAGGTTTATTCAGCCCAAAGTATAGAAAAATACCCTCTTTACAGTGGCTCAAAGAAAAAAGGGAATATCCCTTTAAGGTAGTAACTATTATATTCAATTAAAGCAAACTGCTTTTGTAAAGAACTTCCACAAATTGATTATGACAAAATTGCATGCACTTCAGTCTAGTCCCCCTTTATTGCTTTAAGGGACACTGAACCCATTTATTTTTTCTTTCGTGATTCAGATATAGCAGCAATTTTAAGCAACTTTCTAATTTACTCCTATTATCAAATTTTCTTCATTCTCTTGGTATCTTTATTTGAAAAGCAAAAATGTAAGTTTAGATGCCGACCCATTTTTGGTGAACAACCTGGGTTGTTCTTGCTGATTGGTGGATAAATTCACCCACCAATAAACTAATGCTGTCCAGATAATGAAGAAAAATTAGAATTGAATAGAAAGTTGCTTACAATTGCATGCTCTAGTCTATTTGAATCACAAAAGAAAAAAAAATTGGGTTCAGTGTTCCTTTAAATACATATGTATACAAAAGTACTGTTAATTAAAACTACTTATTTGTGCTGCTACTAAAGAAATGTTACACTAAATATTTCAAAACACAGCTGCTTACGATATAAGAACACAGCACATGTGTGAGTGATTAATGACCAGTTAATTTGAGTACTTCTAGCACACAACAATATAGGGTTATTTCTATAACCTACATCTTGCCAAATGCCAAATCCCAGGGCTCTCTAAATTATACTCCGACTCTTGCAGACTATTCAACCTATTTATATATACTTAAGGTGATGAAAACTACACCCAATCCGCAACATGCTAAGCGCTAAAAAATATACAGGTACATATTTCCAAATCCGAAATTCCAAAACCCACATTTTTTTACTAATATTTTCTTAAAAATAAAATAAAAAAATATTACTATTTTCCCTGCCTGCTAGTCACAAAAATTATTAAAAATTATATACATGTATAAGCTGTAGTATGACATGTAAATATTGCCTAAATTGTATAAGGTATTGTTGTTTACAGTTGGTTCAATGCCCTCTTCCAACTGTCCCATTTTAAAGATGCAAATATTCTAAAATCCTAACTATTCTGATATTCACCTTTTCTGATCCCAAACAGTTTATAAATACAGGTAGAAAACCTTTTATACAAAGTAATCTACAGTACATCATTTTTTTTATTTTTCTTACATATTATTTCTTCCTTTTTTTTATATTTTATTTTTAGTAGCTTGTCAGTCAAGATCCTTAGCTCCGCCCCCTCACTGCCTTTGTTCTTCATTTAAGTGACATGTAGAGCAGTCCCACCCATTCTACACCTATTATCCAACGGTGCTCGATTCAATGCTCCATGGCATTAAAAATAGCGAGCCGGATAGCTAAGCTTCCCATTGGATGTCATGGAAATATCTCCCAAAAAAAAGTGACAAAGGGGGCCGGTGGAGGAAGTATTACAAACATAGATTCCCGAATATTAAATACAGGTACTTTTGAAAATGTATTAACGCAAAATGAGACTTATATTTGTGTGCACTTTGTTTAAGATCATCGGGTTAGTTTAAACTTACAATCACTTTAATATTTACTGCTAGCAGTAATAATTATACAGCCACAGTTTCTTAATCAGTTAGTGCACATATTGAAGAAAGGTTTGCAGAATCTTGACACTTACAAGCTCCTAACATTTTACAGCTTTAATTTTTTTTTAACAAGTGGACACTATGATCATTTTTTCATGTAAACAAGTGTATATATATATATATTTTGAGAATCTGATGTTTCTGTGCTTCCTATAGCTAGGATTGTAGATGCTCGTCTATCAAACAAAACAATTGTGTGAGCCATCCCAACTAACTAAAAATATCTATTCATACAGGCTATGCAAGTTTCAGAGGAAATTTAACCAAATTACACTTTACATTTTTTTTAATCAAAAATGCTTAGGGCTTGATTCTCTAAAGCTCTCTGGTCTAGTAATAGTTTTAAAGACATGTTTTACCTAGGAAACTCTCTCATAACGAGATAGAATGATTCATCTGCATGAAAAGTCCATATAAAGCAACACAAATAGAAAGATCCAGTAGCACAGCAGTGAGATTAAAAAGAGAAGTTTATTCCATCACAAATGAAAAGTACAGAACACGAACAATCCATTAGCCGTGTTCTGTACTTTTCTGTCGTGATGGAATAAACGTATCTTGCTACTGGATCTTTCTATTTGTGTTGCTTATCCGAAATGGTTCACTGCTTATCCCGGTATTGCACCCAGCCGTTGTGCGACAATTTGTTGCTGCCATATAATAACTTTTTCTTTGGCATCTGATGTCATTAGAGGGAGCCTATCAGTGAATGCTACATGGTGAGTTTGGAGCGGCCGCTTTGAAATTGCATTGGACATATAAAGCATTCCTCTGCTACTATATTGCTAAAAAAATTTTAACAACCCGTGATTCTAAGATATAAGTGTATGTTCTTTAAAACAGTGGCAAAGTGACAAAAAGCAGCTTGTAATTCCATTGTTTTCCTTTATACTTGTAATAAACATACTAGGCGAGTCTGAGAGAATACTCAAATGCATTAACACCTTGGTTGCTGCGATTAATTTACAATTCCCAAACTTTACGCACCACATGCCTAATTGGCAGGGGTAAATTCAGACTTGTTATTGGAGTAGACACAGCTAGATACAATCAGTTTGTTAGCAAAGCATGCATTGTTTTGCAGATCCTTGTCCAATTACCTCTGTTGATGCAAATTAAGAAGAGATATGTAGCAGGAATAGGCTTGTAAAACGGTCTGCACTGTCTCAGATTTGCAAAAAACACAATATCCCAGACTTAAATAACAGGAAAAGGGGGCAAAATAAATAATGCAAGTATAATGCAATTAAAGGGACACTGAACCCAATTTTTTTCTTTCATGATTCAGCTAGAGCATGCAATTTTAAGCAACTTTCTAATTTACTCCTATTATTAGGTGCCGGACCATTTTTGATTGAGAACCTGGGTTATGCTTGCTTATTGGTGGGTAGATGTAAGACTCCAATAAGCAAGCGCTATCCATGGGGCTGAACCCAAAATGGGCTGGCTGCTAAGATTTACATTCCTGCTTTTAAAATAAAGATATCAAGAGAACGAAGAAAATTTAATAGGAGTAAATTAGAAAGTTGTTTAAAATGTCATGCTCTATCTTAATCATATCAGAACAAAATTGGGTTCAGTGTCCCTTTAAGTTACACTGCAGGTAATTAAACATTTTATAATATAAATGTGTCATATTCCTTAAATGTGCTTCTAGAAGCAAAGATTCATGTACAAGGGCTTAAATAGGTAAAAAGCATTTATAGGTTATACAAGTAAATAGAAACAAACAAAAAATAATTAAAAAGGAGGCCTGATAATTAAAAGTACAAAATGATAAAATGTTAGTGGAGAAGAGCCAACAAGATACATTTAAGGTTACTATGATAAAGTTGCTGTGTTATACGACACATAGTTGCTATGGTCAACCAAACAGCACTTTCCCACTGTAGTCTACATTTAAAATTAGTGGAGACATCTGCCACAGAGTGAGCGTCCATTTATTCACAGAAAAAAAACACATATCTGAAGTGTTTATTTTTTTTTAGACAGTCCATTAAGTAAGAGACACATTTAGTATTGTTATTCTATACACGGATGCCTAAATAATGCTTCCCAAAAACATCCAGAAAACATTTACAGTCAACAATCTTCCTTTTGTAGGTAAAGGTTGCAGATTTAAAAACAACAGTTGAAAGATGTATTATCAAAAGACAACAGTCTATAAACACTGAAACATAAATTAAGTCAGCAGATATGAACCAGAAGGATTAACCATAAAGAGTTAATCCTCCCATATCACAAGCATTCTAGTAATGCTTTCCTATCTGCCCAGTCCACAATTGCTGGAAGGCTAGCACAAGTATTTACTACATTTCTTTAAAGTAGTAACTTTATCAATTTAATTCCACACTATCCCATTTTAAAAACACTGCAACATACAAATGACCCCCTCCATTCACAGAAAATGAAATCAATGTACAATTATCTAAATATATATTATTTAATGCAGTCAGTTTTCACCCTACTCTGTACTAAACTTCCTAGCACTATATATGTCTTACATCCAGTGACTAACCCCAATATAGGAAACCTTAGAAATTGTGACGCTGCATAGCTAAAAGATTCTTTAAGTAATTCACACCATTTGAGTGAGTAAATTACAATTAGGTTACATGGACATAAACAGGTTTAAAAAACAATTGAATTCAGATTAAAATAGATATAAAAAAAACTTTCTAATTTACTCCCATCATCATTTTTTCTTTGTTCTCTACATTGAGCCATCAATCAGCAAGCGCTACCCAGTTGCTGAACCAAAAATGAGCTGGCCCCCAAGCGTACATTCTCACTTTTCAAATAAAGATAAGAGAACAAAGACAAATTGATAATGGAAGTAAAATATTAAGTTGCTTAAAATTAAATGCTCTATATAATCATGAATGAAAGAAAAAATTGGGTTTCATATCCCTTTAAGCTCCAACATGACATGATGCTACTGCAAACGTTGTCTCCCTGCCACAGGGCCTCAAGCTGCAACCCTATAACACAGAATATTCTGTAGTAGCCGTGGTCATTAAGGGCGTAAAAATATTTTTCTCAAAGTCAAGGTAAGCCTGGCGTCTATAAAAGGATGCTACTACATCTTTATATGAAGTGGATCAGCCTTTTTGAACACAGCAAAATAGTTTAAACTCAAAATGATCCAGTTCACCCCTCTTGTGTGGCCTCCTTCATGGAGCAATTTGCACATTATTTGCTATTTAAGTCAGGAAAAGTTCTGAATCTCAGCAAAACATTGAACAGAGACAACCCAAACAGTACATCAGTGAAGGGGAATGATTAACTCACAACATCATTTTCATATCACTGTATTACTAAGAAGAAAAAAAACACAATCAATGCCATCAGGTTTTTTGACCACACTTTATTACACAAACAACCTCTAAACTGTTTTCACCACTTTGGTACTAAACCCAACTGGAACTTGTTTAAACATACAAATAGATTATTTAAAGCTCACTTTATGAAATGTACCACTTAATACCCCACCCTAATATACCTGTAAACACATTAAATATTATATGTTCAAGATCTTGAACTGATAAATGTACAGTATTTTGTATTGCTGTTTACAACATAGATTTACTTATCTTCATAAAAAAATATAAATAAAAAAAAAAGATCAAAATGGGTGAATGGTGACATAGGAAATAAATACAACTCTTGCCTAGATCACAAACAGTTAAACTGAAGACTAACAATGCAGTACAAAGCAGCTCTCTCCTGTAGTTTCCCAGCCATATGCTGATACCCTTAAGACGCCATGCACTCCAGCTTTTAAAGCTTTCATCGCCAATTCCACGTTTGAAACCTGAACTGCTCGGTAACAATGACTCTCTGTGTGCCGAAAATCCTATTATTGATCCTTCTACTTACCTTGGGCTGTGCTCTTCTGGGAAATGCAACTTTAGGGTCAATCTGAAAACATACAGGAGGGGAAATAGAAAATAAAAAAATAGTGAGAAACTGCACTCTTAGAATCTTAGTAAGAAGGTTGTTAATGGCTCATTTCTAATGGTTGCATCATAATCACTAACCTCTTATAGCAATGCTCTGCAGCTCTATATAGGAGGGAATGCTAATCTGCAAATTAAACTACAAAGCGAATATGCTCTGTCTGTACCTTACAAAAATGACATTGATTTTCTTTATTACAATGTATTGAAAAATTAGAGCTCCTGAGTACACAAGAGACTGAGTGATATCGGTATAACAAAGTGCTTCTCTCTCGCTCAGCATGTTGAACAGATGTTTGAGCCCCAGAGCTAAAAACTAAGTTATTTGCATGTACTTTATAATGCAGCACTCTGCAGAGGGATGTGCAAACAGTACTGGATGGAAACTTTCACCCAACAGACTAAGCTGTACATATGTAACCCCCTTGCTCCAGCAAAACAAAAGACCAACAGTAATGTTCAGCAAGCTGTGCAATGCGCTGCAGCCAACAACAAAAGGATGAAAGTTAGAAGAAAACAGTTGCAAATTACTGTTCTAATATGTCCCACATCAATACATTTGCTGCAATAAACACAACCATTCCTTTAAAAACACCACTCTTTACTATATATCAAACTGTCATATGTCAATCAATGGGGTGATAAAATGTATATGACAGCTAGTCTGCCAGAATGTATTGGAAGCTTGATACCCAATTTTATGAGTAAGACAAGGGTATTTATATTTTAGGTATAAGAAGAAGTATGGTTCTCTGTGTCATATAATCTGTCAAGTATTAACCCCACAGGGGGGTAAAAACTTTTTGCTAGAAAGATTTGAGAATTAAAAACAAACAGGAAAAAGAAAGTAATCTCTCACCCTCTATACAATCAAATCAAGCATGATTTCAGCTCTTAAAGCTTGTGGTTAAGACACCTGGCATTTTATACTTTGCTTACAAGTGTCACAAAATCTATATGATGAATTTTAGTTCATTATACAAATTGAGCAAGATCTAAAAACCAGCTGCATAAAATTGTTGTTTCTACCCCACGATAAAAAAAAAAACCAAGATTGCCAACAATCGCTACCGCTGAAAATACACGATAAAAACTATAACCTCTCTTAAAACACATTTTGAAAGGAAAAAGGTCATTTACAGATTAGTGTAAGACGAGTTTCAAAATATGTAATAATGCAGTTATAAAGTTTGCAACTTTAAGGTTTTGCAAATGTATAAGATCTGTTGTGTAATGAGATAGATTGAAGTATGTTCCTAACAAAAAATGCTGAAACGTCTGTCCAACCGGAGACTAAAATCACAGGCATTTCCGCATGGCATTTTCCTGTAGCATTTGAACACTTCGAGAATTTACAGGGCCCAATCTTTTCATGTTCTAACAAAATTATTTATAAATCTTAAACCACTTCAGCTGCCAGGAAAGCACTGCAAATCAATGTTACTCAAAGTGTGGAAGCCAATGGGTTAATCGAATTGCAGGGCATTTTAATATACCACTTCAGAAATGAGCCATTAAACCTGTTTACTTATTGAGACAACGGTCAGAGAAAGACATTTAAATCATGTTTCTATTATTACCACAAGAGCATGAAGTTATCTAACAATACGGGCCCGCACCATCTAGGTGCACAGCTACAAAAGAAATGCAACAGGTGAGGATATTACATTCAGCTAGCAGAAAAGCTGAGCACTCCAGTGCTAAGCTGTAATATGCAAATAAATTTGGCTACAGACATTTAACCCCTTCCCTCCCTTGTGTGCTTGCAACACAATGTAGACAAGAAAGCTTTTTCAATGCTTATGATATATTTCAAAAGCATACAATTTTTTTATGTAAATGATTCTCCCTAATTTAACACTTATAGAAAATGAATAATAATAATCAATGTTGCATAAAAAATACCTCACCTTTTGCATCACCTGCTATGATTAAATTATATACATAATAAACATCTACCAAGAAATAAAATAAGTTAGTCAGAGACAAAGTCTACTTACTGTATCTACAAATCCTCTAGGAAAAAAAATACTATTATACTATTTCCGTGATATATGGGGGCATTACCTAAAATCAAAGCTTTTAACGCAAGCGTAAACAACAGCGGTGATTCCATGTCAAAACCCAACCGGGCTGCCTCCTGCACTGAATGTTGAAACACGTGTCAAAGGCTATTTACATAAAGCTACATTAACAATTATTAAAAATGTGCTGACAAATGGTGACGAACACAAACATGACATTGGTTTTTATGGCCCATCTCATATTTCAAAACTAGGCCAGTTTTAGTACAAAAATATAATTTAATATATACTAAGAGCTTGATTTTCCACCCCTGTGCAGCTGCCTTAAGTTTCATTGGGGTTTATTAAATAGTATTTGAGTTTAAGAGGACACAGATAAATTATTTTAAAAAAAATATTTTCTAACCACCTATCAATAAAATTAGAGATTACATTTACAATAAATCACAAAATAATGTGGAATTTAGTTTTATCAACATAACATAGTAATCAAGTGTATTCACATATTTTCACTTGTTAAAATAAAGTATATATATATATATATATATATATATATATATATATATATATATATATATATATATATATATATATATATATATATATATATATATATATATATATATATATATATCTCATGTTCTATTTAGTATGATTTTTTTAAGGGCTGTCTCTCTCCATTCAGTATCTGGGACATTCTTTTCTAAATTATGACATTTAATGGATCTAAAAAATAAAGTCCTTTATCTAATCAGGGTAATTATCTCACCTTTCCCTCCTCATTAGGCACAGAACGAGCAATACAAGAGATCTTTTGTCAGTGTCCCTTTTCCTGGTTGTTTTAAAGCATAATTAAACTGGGTAATAGGGTGCAAAGAAGATAAACTTACTCTCCCCTCTGCTTTGTAAACAAAACGAGAACCTTTCCTAAGTGAGATACATACACACAACACTGGAAGACTTGCTCTACCCATTTCAAAATTTGCTTATTCAAATTGATATCTGTGACATCTATCAGAAAAGCAAACAGACAGAAGCAAACATGTTATGTCCCTGATTTATTAAAGAAAAATCAAGCTTCAAAAATACATTGTATCAGCATATTCAACCTTAACAGGATTGTACCAGCAAATATTACTGAACAGACAATTTAGTTAACCTCTCTGTTGCTGGAATACGCAGGTACATATTGCAGGTTTGTTATAGAAACCTTTGTTATAGCAAGTAAATGTTTCCAGTTAGTATTTTATTAAAAAGCTATCAGAATGAAATAAGAAAGATGTAGAATATAAAAACTTTACTACAGGTAAATATCAGATCTCCATACTGATTCAGTGCACAAGGACTGTCACCTTAAATGTGCCTATCACAGAAACAACATTGCAGAATGACACATCAACATAATAAATGAATTTAAAAGCACAACATACCGTTTTGGAATCTAATTCATGATGGGGTTGAGCTAATACTTTATCTACACTTGCAGGATCTGCAAACGTAACGAAACCGAAGCCTCTGAAATGAGACAAAGAACAGGAGAAGTGACAATGAGCGCTAAACATGGAGAACAAATAAACAGGAAAAAAGACACTTATTTAGCAGGTCACAATTGTGCTTTAAAGAGTAGCTAATTATAATTTTTTTTATAAATAGCAGGCTGAGATTTTAGGAAAAGGTATTCTGCTGTATTATAAAATCCTAACAAATATTTGTAAAGTTTTTTGTTTTTTTAACCTACCACAAACTCTCAGGTGTGCTAGCATTTTACTTCATTATGATGTGATGACATAACTAAAATAGCATCACTTGCACTGAAAACACAGTTAAAAGAAAAAGAATTCTACATAATTCGAAAAGTAATAAAGTGAGGAAACAATGCCCAAAGCTACACCCCTAATATGGCTGGAATATTAAATAATAATAACAATAATACAGATCCTGTTTCTAAAATCAGAAAATAAATTTCTAGTTTGCGACTACAGATACTGATAATAGGCAAAAAAAAATACATATTTGACTGGTATGTATCAATATATACCAAACATAAAATATCTATAAAAATAAATAATGTCACATACACAAAGTAGAATTAAGAACAAAGTTACATTTTTAATTTTCAAATGCAAAAATAAAGTAAGAATGATAACAAAGCAGAGAAATCTTGCAAACAAGGCACAGGGGCAGTGAGAGAGGGGGTGTGTACAGCATATGTGTTTGACAATTGAACGCTATGGATCAACACTGCATCCTTCTACGAGATCACTTGCACAGGGAGGTGGGGGAAAAGTCATCAGAGAAGTTTACTAATAATAGAAAATATAATACAGAAGATATGTTTACCTGGATCGTTTTGTAGTGGGATCCCTCATCACCATACATTCTCTGATTTCTCCAAATTTGCTAAAATAATCTCGGAGGCTATCTGTGCATAAAAAAATGACAGCAATGAGAAATCAGCTATCAAAGGTCACAGTGTATCACAGAACTGCCACCCCCGTAGGTTTAAAGAGCCCCAAATAGCGATAGGGGTCGAATAGAGGACTCGGATAGGAGAAATAAATAAATAAGACAGCGAGAAGTGGGAGGCAAAATAATACTGAGCAGAGAGAGGGAGAGAGAAGGGGAGAAGCTGGCAGCATGTAACAAAGAGCCATAAAGGGGATGAAAGCTGTCTTACCTGGGGTGGTCTGCCAGCTCAGGCCGCCGATAAACATTTTACTAGAAGAGGAGGAAAACATAACAGAAGTGAGCACAGATGTCAGATCGGCCATTTTGACGTGTAACTTACAAAAGCTAAAGGAGAGAGAGGGATATAGATAGAGGGGAGTGAGGGTTGTGCTGGTGCACAGAGTGAGGAGAGGCACCTCCGTGTTATGGGATAAAAGACACCATAAAGGTGTAACTGTAATCAGCAAGGGGTGACAGCAAAGGGGGATGTCAGGCTATCACTTCTGCCCTCCTCCGTCTCATATTCATCTTCTCTCCCACCATCCCCTATTTCTCAACCTTTGCAGGGCAAAGGGGCAAATGCAGTGGCATTGGGGCAGCAGCATGGATGGCATCCCAGGCGAAGGGGGCACCATCCCATACAACTTACCCAGGGTCGTGCTGAGAATCATTCGGACTCCCAGAGGTGGCCTGGCTCCCATCTGCCTCCATATCCTCTTCAAACAGTTTTGCTGATATTTTTTGTTTTATGTAAAAAAAAAGAATACAAAAATATAAAATAAAAAAAATAAATGAAAAAGCTAAACAAACAGAAAAGTCTAACAGGGAAGACTAACAAAGCCCCAGCTCACACATAGGCACAGTGACAGCCTCACTCCTTCGCTGGGACTGTGTGAGTGTGTGTATCTTTCTCAGTCACACAGTGAGAGGCAGCAGCTAAGCGAGGACCCGCTTAGAGAATATTATTGAGCCGGGAAGAAGCTCGTCACACGTGGGATCGGATCAGCTCAGCATTGCTCTGCCTCCTCCTGCTACTCCCCCCAACCCCAGCAGTACCACCCCCTCCCCACATTGTGGGTGGGCTTCTAGAATGTGGCCTATCCCATTCACGGTGACGTCACGCTCCAATCCAAGGCAGCAGTGAGCTCAGTGTCTCCTCCTCCTATTCTGTTTCCACCTGCCTGACCAGCTTTTGGGGTAGTAACAACAACAGTAATAATAAAACCAGTGACGTCCGCCAATGTTTAGATACAGTGGACCGAGAATGTAGCTGCGCAGAATACGTTACCAGGTCATGTGTATTAGTTTTACTAATTATAGACAGTATTACGGAGACGATAGCGGGGCTCGAACCAGGATCTCTAACAGTGCAAAGCAGCGCAGCTGTGGAGAGGACTGGAAGATGAGTGTGAAGTTATCAGCATCTAGAGCTTAGGGGTTTTAAAGAATCAAACGCTGGGAATCACGGGGAGAACTGCCAGCTTTTTGCCTTGGGGGCATGTAATGTTTACTGGTCCGTGGTAAAGTTACCTAGTGCCCTAAACTATGCGAAATAAAATTACACTGGTTGGATATCAATAGCACCCAAAGAGTTACACATGCAGAGCCCAAATCATAAAAAGAGCTGCCCAGAGCATCTAACTCTTAGTATTAGCCACATACAGGTGCTTTTGATGTATAGTAGATGATATTTGTTTCTGATGAGTAGATGTTGGACATTATGTTCCTTGGAAGGAAACAATGGGGGCAGTGAGAAAGCCTACAGTAATGTAATTAATCTCCAAGGCTGACAGTTGCCCACCAATGAGCTGTAGTTTGATCATAAACATCACTGTAAAATGTTGCTTAGCTTTCCAGGCAACCTAAGACCAGGGGGTCACTGCAGACCAACCCAATTAATTTTAGTCACCTCACCCCTCATTCAAACTAACCAGGGAGGAAATTGTAAGTTCTTTATTTTTATATTATTAGTACATTGTATTTCTTTTAAGATACCAGTTTATACTGGTGTAGATTATTATTATTATTTATAAGGCGCCAACAGATTCCACAGCGCTAGATGTAAGTATAAAACATTTAATCTATTGGACTATGTTGCTAGGTATACATATAATGATAGGTAGATAGCTATATACATTTATGTTTTCAGCTTGTTCAAATGTTTAGTATATCAGTTTGCATTTAAATTCGTTTCAATTAGTAGTTTGGTTAAAATTAGCTGTTTAACAGCCCATGAGAAACAAAATTTCAAAAAAGGTTTACAACCCTGATCTATTGTGATAATAACTTGCATTTAGCACTGTAACATAACACTTGGTATATACACTGATATGGAACTTGCAACTTAGGGAAATTGGCCTAGTGACAAGGAGCACGATCCTCTGTAATATCAGTTCAGGCCTATATATGCTGAAAAGTAACATGCAGCACTGTTAAATGACAGTGAATACCTAAGTACTGAAATGGAACACTTTGCACTGTAAAATGATGCTACATATGAACTGGCAATAGACACATTGCTTAATATAATTGGCACACAATGTTATATATCATGATATAGTGAGGTTATACACTGAAATATACAATACAAATGGACACAACAATTTATGATAATACAGACAAGCTATACTCTAATACACTATTTAAAGACTTGGGACATCTATATACAGAACAGCTATATACCAAATAACATACATTCTGTACTATAACATAATTCATAAAAGATAAAAAAATAACAGGCTTTCTTCTAGGTATTTTGATAAAAGTAACTATACACTGAATACATGATACACCATATAATGATGTTGAGCATATAATCTTTTTTAGACTGATGTGCTGCATAATCATGATGAGTAGCTTATACTCAGTAGAAGCACTACTCTATAAAATGATGGAGAGGAGGTGTGCGCTGATTACAAACATGCTGTGATGGACAGGCTACACTAGAATCAGCACCATGCTTGTGTAACCAACAATATGTAGTTAAAGGGACAGTCAAGTCCAAAAAAAACTTTCATGATTCAGATAGAGCATGCAATTTTAAACAACTTCCCAATTTACTTTTATCATCAATTTTGCTTTGTTCTCTTGGTATTCTTAGTTGAAAGCTAAACCTAGGAGGTTCATATGCTAATTTCTTAGACCTTGAAGACTGCCTCTAATCTGAATACATTTTGACCACTAGAGGGCATTAGTTCACATGTTTCATATAGATAACATTGAGCTCATGCACGTAAAGTGACCTAGGAGTGAGCACTGATTGGCTAAACTGCATGTCTGTCAGAAGAACTGAAATAAGGGGGCAGTCAGCAGAGGCTTAGATACAAGATAATTACAGAGGTAAAACGTGTATTATTATAACTGTGTTGGATATGCAAAACTGGGGAATGGGTAATAAAGGGATTATCTTTCTTTTTAAACAACAACAATTCTGGTGTTGACTGTCCCTTTAATAGGAGGAGTGCTAAATAGCATCAATTTCTGCCTGGCTCCTCCTCCTTTCACCAACACCAGTGTTTCCTCCAGCATAAGACATGTAAAAAAGAGGCTGCCTTGTGAATTAAGCACTTTTGGCACATTTGAGGATGCTAAAATAATATATGGGGGTACTAGGTATCCCTTGAACCGAACAAAAACTGGGTCAGATGTTTGGATATACAGTTGACATAAAGGGATAGCTACAGGACAGGGGCATGTAGAGCTCACTGGTCTATGATAAAGTAACCCTAAGTTATTCTGAATACAAACAAAAATATGTAAGGTACACTGGTAATAATCATTTAGCACTACAAATATCCATGAGTACCAATTGGATGGATCAGTAGCACTCAGTCACACATGCAGTGCCCAAGTCTTTAAAATGTATTCCCAGACACTGTACTATAACATTTGTTTCCCCTAATGTCTTCTAAATGATTTGTTATACCCACTGCAGAATATTAAATGGATGATAATTGTTCTTTCATGATTATTTTTGTATTTGAAATACATGTTTTTGCTCATTAAAGCCATAAAACTGTTCTCCAGAACATGCCCATACAAACGAGCTGACCCTGCAGGTAAAGCAGACCAGCTTATGTTATCCATGTCTAAACATAGTTAGGTATTGAAATGCTAATTATGGTTGGGCACAACCAACTATTTTCTCATCAAAATGTGGGCTTGACCTACTAGTAATTTTATATCTTTAATCCAAACTAAATATTGAATGTGGCTAAATTGGGTTGGGGGTAGAGTTCTTTTATTATATATTATTAATATTCTCTTCAAAGGGATAGGAAAGTCAAATTTAAACTTGCATGATTGAGATAGAACATATAATTGTAAGATACTTTTAAAGGGATAGGAAAGTCAAAATTAAACTTGCATGATTCCGACAGCACATGTCATTTTAAGACACTTTTAAATTCACTTCTATTTTCAAATGTGCTTTGTTCTCTCGGTATCCCTTGTTGAAAAACAATATGCACATATCCTACACTAGTGGGAGCTGCTGCTAATTGGAGCCTGTGTTCTGTATTATTCCCGACTGCGTTACATTTGCCTACCTCCGGCCACACCTACAAAATACTTTCAAGGACAGTTGTGCACGCATGTGCTCACTGCCGCAGTTCTACAATAAAATTGAAAATTACACTAAAGAGCACGCGTGCGCTCACTGCCGCAGTCGGCAAATATTATAGAAGCGGGACCTCCACAATTTTGGCACTAGCTGGGGGGCATACAAAAAAATATTTGAAAAAAAAGGATTGTACTTGTAAGATTTTCATAATATAAATGGTTACAAAAACTCTGGGGACATCTAAATACCACTGGCCAAAAAAGGAGTAAATGAGTGAACGTTTTGCATAAAAAAAACACAATAATATAAATAATTACAGCATTCCATTTCATGATGAAACCATAATACATGCCCATTTTGGTACCAGCTGGAGAGAGCAGTGCCAAAAAAAAAAATAAGATTACTACAACTCTGTTCTTTTATTCTGAATCTTCAATACTATTATAGTTTTCTTTTATTTGTATGCCCCCCAGCTACTGCCAAAATTGTGGAGGTCCCGCTTCTGTAAAATTTGCAGACTGCGGCAGTAAGCGCATGCATGCTCTTTAGTGTAATTTTCAATTTTATTGTAGGACTGTGGCAGTGAGCACATGCGCGCACAACTGTCTTTGAAAGTATTTTGTAGGCGTGGCTGGAGGTAGGCAAACGTAACGCAGTCGGGGAATAATACAGAACACCTGCACACATTTGTCTTTTGTGATTGGCTGACTAGATGTGTTCATTTTGCTGCCAGTAATTCAATGCTGTTCCTTCAGCAAAGGATAACAAGTGAAAGAAGTAATTTTAATAATGGAAGTAAATTGGAAAGTTGTTTAAAATTGTATGTTCTTACAACCCAATCTTAGCATGGAAAAAGATTTGCAATAGGTTAGTTATAGAACATCGAGTCTCGAGATATATTCCATTTCTGGGGAACCCCCAATTTCAAGCAGGACTAAATTCAACACTCTTTTTAATGGAAGCGTGAGGGTCTTTCTAATGTATGCCAGATATTAGATATGGAAAGGTGCTGTGTTAAAACATTTGACTCTCGAGGGGATGCTTCCGGGCGGCGGCCATGATGACTGCTTATTTCAGTAGCTGAAGAGTTGGGCATATTTATCCGCTGAGTATCGCTTAATTACGGCTCCATCTAGGACTAAAATGCATTTTTACTAAAACGGCAACATATGCTTAACAGTTTGGTCTAGGATGCGACACCACCTTCTGCCCTGAAGTACTGGAACGGTGAGGTACGCAGTGGAGGCCTAGAAGCAGGCCTGGCCTTTACCTAACCCCCCCCCCCCGGTTATCCGGGTATAGCAGCTTTGAAAGCTGTCCTTTCCCTTCCCCACCTAGCAGCACATAAACCTTTGAAGATATAGCCTTATACCCTCCATTATCTGCATCACCAGCAGCAATATGGCAATAGTGGCAGCACCTTGAGGACACGATGGCTGATCTATTAGATATGCACTACCGGAACTTATCTGAACTCATAACGGACAGCTTTGGGGCACTATCACAGATGTGCACAGCCGTTAGAGGGAACCGGATACATACAACAGTTCCATCGACACGAAAGTCTATTGAGTGGCCTCCAACGACTCTCATACTAATGGCCAGGTCGGATGGTAAATCTCCTGCAACCACAACTGACCTAATGGGTAGAGGCTGTGTGGCATTCTTGGAGCTAAACTCCGCAGCTGCAGAGGATAACGGAGCTGTTCCTAGGACTGATCAGAGAGATGGCTCTGGGGCCCGGCAACAGCCTTCTGTGGAGCAGCTTATATCGAACGTGGTCTGTGGTCCTGAGGATTGTTCAGGGACTCCTGAGAGTAAACGCGGTGTTCCACAGCAGAAACAGATGGACCTAGGGATTCCTGGTAAAGCAATGAGTAGGCAAAAAGATAAGCCAGCACAACGCCCCGCTCAACTATGCGACATACCGGACCACTACACATACCTGGCGGCTCATATGTTTGCTACAATTGGCTTTGGGATTTCTCGCCTTAGGCTCCCTGGTGATACGCTGCTTCTGGACTCCCACCGCAAGGACCGTAAATTAGAAGTGCTACTGGGACTTGCCATACAGGCCAAGTTCAGACCCTGGATTTATGTGCAACGGAGCTGTACACTAACTTTGCTTCAGAAAGTTGGCATTGGCTGAAGCTGAACGATATGTATTATTACCTTCCTTTATTTTTTTTTTCTTTGGCCCCTGGCAAGTTCTATTCTATAACTCTCTATGTAACAAGTTAATGACGATTTTTAAATCTGAGACCCTATAGTTTACATGTGAGGTAGCACTCTGTAATCTAATAGTCTAATGTTGTCACCGTTAAGGCTGTGCTTGAGTGCTGGGGGTAAACACTGTTCTATTTTAACATTGCAAAGGTCACGTTTTGTACATTATATACTTATTGCTCCTATGTTATGATATAGCTCTACTTTACCCTATATATTCATCAAAAGTTCATATATAACATTGTAAAGTGAAACATTAAGTTATTGAGGACGTGGTTTCATGTTCACGCTGTCTTTTGCATCATCATGTGTCCTAGGGAGGTTGACTGTAGATTTATGCAATTCATCCCCTCCTCCATAAAAGTTGAGGTTTACAGTTATACATATACTAATTTTGCTAGGATTGAGCATAGCATATGTCCCTAAATTGTTGTAGCAATTATGTTAGTGTTATGGGGACTTCACATTCATCCCTAACTATCCCAAACCTTAGACGAGTAAGTAATAAAATGTGAGCTTGCATATTAGGTAATGTATCTAGTTGGCTCAGCTCCTGTACTCCTATAGAATTCCATATAACCTAGCCTTGCCTAAATGTTTTTCTTGGTTTCAACCTCATATTGTGAACAGTTTTAACATTGGTCTTATGCCAGTTTGATTGGCCCCTATAAACATATATGCCTGGTCTAAACCTGTTGGGCGGTAGATAGTCAGCACTAATAAGGTCTTCTTGTGGTGTCACGCCTGGATCACTGAGTTTATAGTCTTCTGCTGTTATTACAGACCTAGTACAGTATGAGCTTGCATGAGAGGAAACACAATGTAGAAAGGAATATTACAAATTAGGTTATTGCTAGTAGAAGACTCGAATACCATCAGAACTGGTTATTGTGTTGTTTTTTGTTTAATCATATATTTTTCATATATATCAAACCCATAATGACTATTCTAGTTCATAAGCCAAGGTGTTTTCATTTGGGGTCCAAAAGTGGCCCAGTTTGTTATTTTATTCTCTCCCCTAAAATGCCCTCTTTGATTTATATTCTTTTTCAGGAGGTCCAAGAGTGGCCTCTATTTTCCACTGAGGGAAATCACTTTATCTGTCTGTATAGCATATCTTAAGGGGATAATCCTTAACTGAAAATCTGAGGTTAACTCTTATTTTTATTTTCTGAACTGGGCGATTAAATGTATGTTTAACTTAACATTTACTATGTATATTGTTTTGTGATTCTGATATGTTTCTGTAATTGAGATGCCATTTGCCTGTATCATTTTTATAACCTCAATAAAGAAAAATTAAAAAAAAACAAAAAAAACCCATTTGACTCTCTTAGGCAAAAATTTAACCTTCCACATAGAATTTTTTTTTGCATATCTTCAAGCGAGACATTATGCCCAAAAACTGACAACTGACTACGGTTGGAACTGGTCATTAGGAAATATTGAAAATTGGCTTGTTCTAGTTAAGAATGGATATATGTCAATTTTTCCCTGTTACAATGCCCTAGTTTCAGATATGGGCACAATGAATCTGGATAAAATCTGCATTAAGTGGGCCGCACTACTAATGCAAGAAGTAGATCCTAAATTACCACACCTTTCAATCCAAGAAGCTATGCGAGTAACTCTCTCTTCTACTTGGAGGGAGTCTCACTTGAAGTTACTACATATGCCTTACTACACCCCAGAAAAGGGGCTCAAATGTGGAAACACTAATTTTATCATATGTCCTAAAAGTTCTTTTCCTTCGGCAAACCTTCTGCACATGATATGGGCCTGTCCAAAAATCAGAAATTTCTGGCTTAAAGTTCAATTTTGGCTTCGCAAAATATTGAATAACCCTTCTCTGATTCTGTCGTCGGTGAACATGGTTTTTCATTTAAATAAATCCCAGCAAACGAGTCTAAAATAATATCAAATAAATAAATCCCAGCAAACGAGTCTAAAATAATATCAAATAAATAAATCCCAGTAAACGAGTCTAAAATAATATCAAATAAATAAATCCCAGCAAACGAGTCTAAAATAATATCAAATAAATAAATCCCAGGAAACGAGTCTAAAATAATATCAAATAAATAAATCCCAGCAAACGAGTCTAAAATAATATCAAATAAATAAATCCCAGCAAACGAGTCTAAAATAATATCAAATAAATAAATCCCAGTAAACGAGTCTAAAATAATATCAAATAAATAAATAAATCCCAGCAAACGAGTCTAAAATAATATCAAATAAATAAATCCCAGTAAACGAGTCTAAAATAATATCAAATAAATAAATCCCAGCAAACGAGTCTAAAATAATATCAAATAAATAAATCCCAGTAAACGAGTCTAAAATAATATCAAATAAATAAATAAATCCCAGCAAACGAGTCTAAAATAATATCAAATAAATAAATCCCAGCAAACGAGTCTAAAATAATATCAAATAAATAAATTCCAGCAAACGAGACATTAGGTAGGATTAGCTGTAAGATAGTGCTGTCACTCGTTATTTTGATTGAATAATGTTTTTTCTTTGTTTCAACTCAGAGAATAAGCAAGTTAACACTAAAATTATTAACATGACTATACTGGCAGCTAGATATCTTATTTTCAAAAAATGGAAAATGCGAACAGTCCCTAGCATACCGGAAATTAAAAATTGTCTAAAGAAACAATGTCTTCTTGAACAAATTGATACTAATATAGACAATGATCAGGATATTACTAGTTTTTTTTTCTCAAATGGTCAATGTTTATAAAAGCACTCCCCTTTAATGAAATTGAATTCTTAATATACCCTTTCCGAAATTCGGATCTGATTCTGCTCAGGATATGGTAAATTGATCCCCCCCTTTTTTTTTTCTCATATCCTACACTAGTGGGAGCTGGTTGCTGATTGGTGCCTGCACAAATTTGTCTCTTGTGATTGGCTGACTAGATAATTTCAGCTAACTGCCAGTAGTGCAATGCTGTTCCTTTAGCAAAGGATAAGAAGATAATTAAGCAAATTTGATATTAGTAAATTGGAAAGTTGTTTAAAATCGTATGCTCTATCCAAATAATGAAAGAACATTTGGGGGTTTCCTGTCCCTTTAAAGGGGCAGTAAAGTCAAAATTAAACTTTCATAATTAAGATAGAGCATGCCATTTTAAACAATTTGCTTCATTCTCTTGGTATCCTTTGATAAAGGAACCGCATTGCGCTACTGAGAGCTGGCTGGAAACATCAGATGAGCCAATGACAAGAGGCATATATGTGCAGCCACCACTCAGCAGATCTCTCTCAGTAGTGGTTTGCTGCTCCTGAGACTAGCAAGGTATGCTTTTCAAGAAAGGAAACCAAGAGAACAAAGCAAGTTAGATAAAATAAGTAAATTGAAATGTTGTTTAAAATGTAATGCTTTATCTAAATCAAAAAGTAAAAATGTGGGTTTAATTTTCCTTTAGTCAGCAAGTGCACACTGGTGGAGTTGTAATTATACAAAATCCTGTATGGGATGTTGTTGGCAGGCAGATAACATGCATTTGGTCTGATGTTTAGGCCACAGCATCACCTTCATACCAGCTATTTGCCTAAATAAAGCAGGAGCTTAAATGAAACGTTTGTGATTCAGAGAATAGTGTACAGTTAAAAACTAAATCTTCTAACTTCCTTCTTTTATCAAATTCACCATTTGTCTTGGTCTCCGTCTTATTAGGGCATATTAACTCCTCAGGACCGGGTATTTTAGAGAAAAACTTGGCCAAAGTACCACAGAATTTTTAGCATTTTTGTTGTTATTCAATTTAAACAGAATTAAAGCCTTGTTTTTTTCTAATTTACCTATTAATACTAAGGGCTAGACTACAGGTGGAGCGGTAATAACTGTGCACGCTAACTCTTGACTTCTGCTCTTTGCTTGCATCTAATAGCGCATGTATTACAAGTTGAAAGTAAACCTATATCACTTGGACTCTAACCAGACACGCTAAAGAGCAGAAGTTACAATATTGTGACAGGTTTACGTACTCTCCCATAGAATTCAACTGTGAGAGAGACATGGGAAAAAAAACTAACACCCATACTTGCATGCTAAACCGAATCGCCATAAGCCCCTACTCTAATAACCACTAACCCGCTGCTAGCCCACCACAAAGTCCCCACTACACTATTAACCCCCGAAAATCGCCGCATAGCACACGCAAAGTAACCCACTACATCAGGGGTCATCAATTGTTACCCTCCAGAGGTTTTGGAACTACATTTACAATGATGCTCAGCCAGCTGAGCATCATTTGAAAATTGAAATGTATTTCCAAAACCTCTGGAGGTTCACAGTTGAGGACCCCTGCACTACATTATTAACCCCTAAACCATCACACCCTCAACACAAAGTAACCAACTACACTATTAACCCCTAAATCATCACACCCCCACCACAAAGTAACCCACTACACTATGAACCCCTAAACCACCACAACCCCTACCGCAAAGTAACCAACTAACATCTAAACACCCTAACCAGCTAACACCCCTAACCTAACACCCCCTAAGTTACCCCAAAAATACATACCTTACCTGTAAAAAATAAAATAACAGCACCTTTAAAAAAAAAACTTACCTGATAAAAAACAAACCTTACCTTAAAAAAAAAAAACTAACTAACCTTACTTGAAAAATAAAAAAACTAACAAAAAAAACCCAAATTACCAAAAATAAAAAAAACGTTATGCCTATTCTAAAACCCCACTTAAAAAAATACCCACCCCAAAATAAAAAACCTATACTAAGCAAGAGCCCTTAAGGCCCGCTCGAATAACAATTTTATCCGTAAGCTAGTGCTTCCAAATACATGAGGAGATTACACCTATGATAGTAAGTCAATAGCAAACATTTTCAGCGACTATTACAGGGAGTGCAGAATTATTAGGCAAATGAGTATTTTGACCACATCATCCTCTTTATGCATGTTGTCTTACTCCAAGCTGTATAGGCTCGAAAGCCTACTACCAATTAAGCATATTAGGTGATGTGCATCTCTGTAATGAGAAGGGGTGTGGTCTAATGACATCAACACCCTATATCAGGTGTGCATAATTATTAGGCAACTTCCTTTCCTTTGGCAAAAAGGTAGAAAAGATTGTAGCTGATGTATTTTTCTTTAGTATCATTAGTCCATCATTCAATAATTTCCTTGCCTGTTTCTTTATTTAAAAAAAAATATTTAAGACTTCCCAATGGTGAAACAAGTGCAAACTAAAAACCTTAAAAATGTTAAATACCCACGGCCAGCTTCAAGATCTGTAAAGTGCTGCAAAATCACAATCCAGTTGTGTAATGTACAAGGCAGGTGATCTCTATATGAACAGTTAAACCAAATATGGTGTTTCAATATTATAATTAATCTGAAAATTTTTTAAATTAAACCAGCCGTTGAGGAAAATATTGCAGGGCTTTTCAACAAAAGGGTTTAGCGGAACAAAGCTATTAAATGTTTGAAATCTCATTTAAGTTTGGTAATATGTATGCATTCTAATATTCCTTTGCAGATCGTGTTGTACAGGGAGTGCAGAATTATTAGGCAAATGAGTATTTTGACCACATCATCCTCTTTATGCATGTTGTCTTACTCCAAGCTGTATAGGCTCGAAAGCCTACTACCAATTAAGCATATTAGGTGATGTGCATCTCTGTAATGAGAAGGGGTGTGGTCTAATGACATCAACACCCTATATCAGGTGTGCATAATTATTAGGCAACTTCCTTTCCTTTGGCAAAATGGGTCAAAAGAAGGACTTGACAGGCTCAGAAAAGTCAAAATTAGTGAGATATCTTGCAGAGGGATGCAGCACTCTTAAAATTGCAAAGCTTCTGAAGCGTGATCATCGAACAATCAAGCGTTTCATTCAAAATAGTCAACAGGGTCGCAAGAAGCGTGTGGAAAAACCAAGGCGCAAAATAACTGCCCATGAACTGAGAAAAGTCAAGCGTGCAGCTGCCAAGATGCCACTTGCCACCAGTTTGGCCATATTTCAGAGCTGCAACATCACTGGAGTGCCCAAAAGGACAAGGTGTGCAATACTCAGAGACATGGCCAAGGTAAGAAAGGCTGAAAGACGACCACCACTGAACAAGACACACAAGCTGAAACGTCAAGACTGGGCCAAGAAATATCTCAAGACTGATTTTTCTAAGGTTTTATGGACTGATGAAATGAGAGTGAGTCTTGATGGGCCAGATGGATGGGCCCGTGGCTGGATTGGTAAAGGGCAGAAAGCTCCAGTCCGACTCAGACGCCAGCAAGGTGGAGGTGGAGTACTGGTTTGGGCTGGTATCATCAAAGATGAGCTTGTGGGGCCTTTTCGGGTTGAGGATGGAGTCAAGCTCAACTCCCAGTCCTACTGCCAGTTTCTGGAAGACACCTTCTTCAAGCAGTGGTACAGGAAGAAGTCTGCATCCTTCAAGAAAAACATGATTTTCATGCAGGACAATGCTCCATCACACGCGTCCAAGTACTCCACAGCGTGGCTGGCAAGAAAGGGTATAAAAGAAGAAAATCTAATGACATGGCCTCCTTGTTCACCTGATCTGAACCCCATTGAGAACCTGTGGTCCATCATCAAATGTGAGATTTACAAGGAGGGAAAACAGTACACCTCTCTGAACAGTGTCTGGGAGGCTGTGGTTGCTGCTGCACACAATGTTGATGGTGAACAGATCAAAACACTGACAGAATCCATGGATGGCAGGCTTTTGAGTGTCCTTGCAAAGAAAGGTGGCTATATTGGTCACTGATTTGTTTTTGTTTTGTTTTTGAATGTCAGAAATGTATATTTGTGAATGTTGAGATGTTATATTGGTTTCACTGGTAAAAATAAATAATTGAAATGGGTATATATTTGTTTTTTGTTAAGTTGCCTAATAATTATGCACAGTAATAGTCACCTGCACACACAGATATCCCCCTAAAATAGCTAAAACTAAAAACAAACTAAAAACTACTTCCAAAAATATTCAGCTTTGATATTAATGAGTTTTTTGGGTTCATTGAGAACATGGTTGTTGTTCAATAATAAAATTAATCCTCAAAAATACAACTTGCCTAATAATTCTGCACTCCCTGTATAAAAATCTTTATAACATCCCAGTAACTCCCCTCTCCTTGGACCATGAGGCAATAGACTCCTATATCCAAGACTCCAATATCCCAACATTACCCGACCAAATATCCAAACAGATGGAAGACCCCATTACTCTACAGGAAGTTATCACAGCCATAAATAGTTCACCCCTCCGTAAAAGCCCTGACCCAGATGGGTTTTCAGCTCTATACTACAAGTAGTTCCAAACCCTACTAGATAAAGATGGGCTACTCTCCCCTAACCTTTTAGAGGCGCACATTTCAGTCATCCCTAAGCCCAATAAATCCCCCACAGAACCAGGCAACTACTGCTCAATCTCCCTGTTAAATGGGGATATCAAAATTTATGCTAAGATCCTTGCGAACCGCATCAGTAGGGCACTCTCAACGCTTATACATGTAGATCAAGCTGACTTTGTTCTGCTCAGGGAGGCCAGAGACAATACGATTCAGATTCTCCATTTATTGGAATTCACAGCAAACTCCTACTGTACTGGTCTCTACTGACGCGGAAAAAGCCTTTGATAGGTTAAATTGGCCCTTTGTACACAGCAGTCTAAAAAAACTTTGGCTTTGGGGAGCTAATGATCAAGCGAATATTTCAATTATATAACGGCCCCTCTGCTAAAGTACGCACCAATGGAGTCCTCTCACAAAGCTTTAGCATCCGCAATGGGACAAGGCAAGGTTGCCCTCTCTCCCCTATCCTATTTGTCCTTACAATGGAAGTCCTGGCATGTCACATCAGGCAAAACCCAAACATTCACGGAATTACCATTGGCCCGGACACCCACAAACTTGCTATGTTTGCCGATGATGTGTTACTCACCCTCACCTCACCAGCACTCTCCCTACCCAATCTAACCACGGAATTTGACAAATTCAGCGGATTCTCACATTTCCTTATTAACTACACCAAATCAGAGCTTTTAAATATTTCCATGACCCCTAATAATTTTGCAAATTTCATAAAAACATGCCCATTTAAAATTCAAAACTCGCATTTAAAATACTTGGGCATAGCGCTAGCCTCCT
This sequence comes from Bombina bombina, assembly GCF_027579735.1. NCBI lineage: Eukaryota > Metazoa > Chordata > Amphibia > Anura > Bombinatoridae > Bombina > Bombina bombina. Next base: position 714,306,003 of record NC_069501.1, on the reverse strand, counting down.
ACACTCTATCCAGCACTCATTATCTTCCTGGAAAGATAAATCACTATCTTGGTGGGGTAGAATACAATCCTTAGAAATGACAATACTCCCCAAAATTCTATACATTCTGCAAGCCATGCCCATCACACTTCAGAAAACGTTTACACAACAATTGCAAAAAGCGGTTAATACCTTTGTGTGGGGGAGACTCTGTCCGAGGATACCGAGAGGAACTATGTATAGGTCTCTTCAGAGTGGAGGATTGGGTCTTCCGGACCTATGTCTATATTACCAAGTGGTTACCCTACAAAGAATTCTTGACTGGCACTGTAGAAGAGACTCTAAGGCATGGGTAGCAGTTGACGCTCAACTGCTTAGGTCACCTAACCCCGGACCTCTTTGCTGACTCCCTAAGTCCAGACGCACCCCCCCCTGCGCGTCGTCCCCACTTTACAGACATATCTTTAACATGTGGGATCAGCTGCTTAAGACAACTCCAGCCCTATCCACACCAATATCTCCACTTACCCCGATCTTTCCTAACATAGAGCTAATGGGAGGATATGAACCTAGGAAAAAAGACACTATAGTTCATGAGCTTTTAGATTCCATCCCTATAACACGACTACTTACTCAAGGTAAACTTAAGACTAGAGAAGAGCTTACACAAACTTTCCATGGCTTCTTTGCTCCATGGCTTAAATATGCGCAACTACAACACTTTATCCAGACAACCCACAATAAGCAAGACCTCCTTAGAACTCCGACCCCATTTGAACAAATTTGTCTAACCGAGAAAATTGCTAAGGGCTCGCTTTCACTAGCTAAAGTTATACTACAAAAAGCACAGACCCCCCCACTCCCCCCATATACAGCTTGATGGCATCAGGAACTAGGCACGACCCTAGACACTACACAATGGTTACAAATTTTCCAGAATACACGTACCTCCTCCACTTCCCCCAGAGTTATAGAGCTCAACTATAAAGTTTTATTACGCTGGTACTTAGCGCCAACTAGGCTGAATAACATTTATCCTGCCACTTCATCATTTTGCTGGAGAGGGTGTAATGGGCAGGGCACCATGTTACACATGTGGTGGACGTGCCAAAAACTAGACCCCTTTTGGCGTGGTGTAGAATATACCTTGAAAAAATTAGTTGCGGCAGACTTTTCCCTAAACCCTAAGCTAGTCTTCTTAAATGAGACCCCACCAATTAAATGCATAATTAGAAAGACATTGATACGCATAGGCCTTAATTGTGCAAAAAACCCTTATTGCCCTACACTGGAAGTCACCCTCAAAATACCAACACCAGAACAATGGATTAAAAAAACAGATGAGATGCTCTCATGTGAGGAATATGGCTACTACAAAAGAAACAAGTCTGCATTTTATGCAGATCTCAGGTTTTACTGGGACTCTATCACCCCAAAATAGTAAAAACCTCACATATTGTGCGATTCAGCAGATATACTGGAAAACAAAACCACCCACGAGATTTACATATGCCCAAGGCTTAATAGATACAGGCACAGAAATAGAGGTTAACAAAGCCTTACTATGCACCTTAAATCCAGAGTTGTCTCTTCATCAATCTCCCATCCCCTCTCCTCTCCTTACTCTTTCCCTTTCTATTATTGTTTACCATTTATTGATATGCTAAATTCTGGTTTTACAATGTTAGTAGGTTTTAGGTTGTGAAACCACAGCACACAGAGACTTTACACCACTAACCATGAAGTGTGGACATGCTTATCTTTACCACCCCTTGAGGTAAATCAGAGGAGGCATAAGTCTTCGCTAAGGGTTTCAATGGCCTCCGGAAGGTGAGAACTCTTGAACTGATACATGGCTAGAACTACCTCCGGTTGATTACTCAGCCATACAGCAATAGGGGCCTCAGCCTATTATATATGAAGGAAGTGGAAGTCTTCTCAATTCTCTGTAAACACGACGCAATGTTTGTGAAATTATACGTACGTCCTATTTTACTGTAATGTTTACTATTGTAAAACCAATAAAAAAACTATTGTTAAAAAAACAAAAAAAACTATACTAAAACTAAACTACAGCAATAGTCCTTAAAAGGGCCTTTTGCAGGGCAATGTCCTAAAGTTATTTAGCTCTTTTTTAAAATAAAATAAAATTAAAAACTACACTACTCTATAAGTAACCCCCCACCAAAAAAGGCTATTTAAAAAAACTGGCATTTGGCTGTGCATTGCCCTGAAAAGGGCATTTAGCTATTTGCTGCCCTTAAACAAAATTAAAAAAAATAAATAAACTAATCTGAAAAACAAAACTCAAGATGGTATACACCAAAGATGAATCCAGACAGTGGTCTTCTTATCTTCATGCCAGCGGCTATCTTATCTTTAATTTCAAATTCAAATCAGCCAATAGAATGAAAGCTTTTTCTACTGGTTGATTTGAATTTGAAATTGAAACTCAGCCAACAGGAATGCAAGAGTACCCCTATATAAAAGGGGTAACTCGCATTCAAAATTTAGTGTGTGCGGCTGATGACCGCATTAAGATTACGTCGGGGACAAAGGATAAGAAGATGGATGAAGATAAGAAGATCGCCGCCGGGTTGAAAATAAGAAGACCACCGCCGAGATAAAGATGGAGCACCGTTGCCCGGATTCATCTTTGGTTAGTACCATCTTTGGGGTTTAGTGGTAATATTATAGTGGGTTACTTTGCGTAGTGTAGTAGGTTACTTTGTGGACGGGGTTGTGGCAGTTTAGTGGTTAATAGTGTAGTTGGTCACTTTGCAGTGGGGGTTGTGGCGGTTTAGGGGTTAACAGTGTAGTGGGTTACCGTGCAATGTGGGGTTGTGTCACTTTAGGTGAAAATAGAATAATTTAATAATTCCTCCGGCCAAACTCTTTACGCAACCTAAAATGTTGCGTAAAAAGTTTGAGCATTAAATGCGATTGCATTTGAGGGAACACATTTACTTTTAGCTTGTAATACGAACGGATATTGCCGCTCAACTCTGCCCATAGAAAATATGGGGAGCATAAATTACTGCAAGTTCGTGCAAACAAATTTGCGGTAATGTAAACAGAGTGCCACTTGTAATATGGATTTGAGCGTAAATCATGTTTACACTCCTCGCGCTAACAACAGCGCTTCACTCATAATCTAGCCCTATATTTTTTTTTAGTTAACACCCAAGGTATTGATCTAGGCAAATTTTGGTATATTTCAAGTCACCATTTCGCCACCAAATTCGATCATATAAATTTTTTTTTAAACTTTTTCACAAACTTTGAGCTTCACACTGAAATTATTTACACACAACTACTGCAGTTATAAAATAAATGGTTGTAAAAGCTTCTTTGGGGTCCCCTTTGTTCAGAAACAGCAGACATGCATGCCTTTTCCATTGTTTTTGGCAATTAGAAGCCGCGTATTGCAGCTGCGCACCACACTTTTGAAATTCCCAGTATTTAATCAGGTAACTTGTAAGGCAAATTTTAGCTGTAGTGTTGAGATTACCCTCCTACCTCACACCTCCCACCCCCTGATCCTTACCTGATTCAATCACTCACCCCCCACTGGTCACCACCATGTTAAGTACTGGCAGATATTCTGGGTCAGATGAGAGTTGTTTGTTTTTATATATATATATTTTTTAAATATTTTTTTTAAGTGTATGGCACCCACCTCCCTAATCCCCCCCCCCCCAACAACTCTAGCTGTCTGCCAGTACCCAGTTTGTATTTTTTAATTATTTTTTTACTACTTATATTTTAAAAAACACTTTTCTTTAGTATAACAGTCTCCCCCCCCAGCCAATTGCTCAAATACCCCCCCAGCTCACCCTTTACCTCCCTCACCAAACATTTTTATTCTCTGTAAGTAGCGAATCCCCGTGCTTCCACCCAATGCAGTGCCCGTCTGCTTCCCTCCAACACCACCCACAGCAGTACCGCAAGTAGATGCAAATGGAGAAAGTTGGACATAGCTACTACTTCTTAGGGTATTTTGGCTACCTACATCCAATTGGCAGAAGGGGTTAAAGTAGTCTTAGGAGTGTGCATATCTTGAGCACTATGTGGCAACAGTGTAAGAAACTTATAGGGGCCTATCTATCAAGCTCCGAAAGGAGCTTGAAGGCCCGTGTTTCTGGTGAGTCTTCAGACTCGCCAGAAACAGCAGTTATGAAGCAGCGGTCACAAAGACCGCTGCTCCATAACCTGTCGGCCTGCGCTGAGCAGGCGGACAGACATCGCCGGAAATCAACCCAATCGGGTTGATTGACACCCCCCTGCTGGCGACCCATTGGCCGCGAGTCTGCAGGGGGCGGCGTTGCACCAGCAGCTGTTGTGAGCTGCTGGTGCAATGCTGAATACGGAGAGCGTATTGCTCTCCGTATTCAGCGAGATCTGGCGGACCTGATCCACACTGTCGGATCAGGTCCACCAGACCTTGTTAAATAGAGGCCATAGGGGGAGTTTTAGCCTTCAGTAGCTTTAGTCACTCTGTGGTAAACTATATAGCAAACTAAACATGTACATAAAAATATTATAGGCATCTTGGTTCATCTAAAAAAAAGAATTTTAAATGTTATTTCAGCCTTTTTCTTGTTCTGCTTAAACCATGAAAAGACGTGTCCCTCTCCACCAGACCAGTAAAGCAGAGACAATTGTCCTTATAGGTCAGTGTGGATTTGTAGGAAGTACAAAACTAATGCTGACATATATATTTTAATTTATATTTAAACAGATTTTATTAAAATAGACAAAGTGGGTTTTTTTATGCATCAAAAATTATTTACAACATTGAAAAAGATTTCCTTTAAAAGTAAATGTTTTTAAGGCATTTGATACTGTGCATTTAACCGCGTAACGACCAGCAATGTATCACGTACGTCACTGGTCTTATAAAGGACCACTAAATGCAGTAGAATTGCATAATTTCTAAGTACATAAACATCAGGAAAAAGAGCTGCACCACCAGTCTCTTCAATAGATTTATTCAGTACAATCTGTACAATAATCACAGCCAGACTACAAAACAAACAACGTTTCAGACCTAGTCCTTAGTCATGTATGGTTACACCTGGAATCAATACATCTTATAAACCCTTACAAACCACACCCCCACTTTACCTGTTTCATCAGAAACGCCTGAAGTAATGTCATCTAGTGTTATATAAACCAAAAAACAAACAGCAAATTACCCTTATCTATATTGCAATACACAGATTATAGTTAGACAGGATTATTATCATAAAACAAAAATTATTGCAAATAATTTGTGTCAATCTCATTACACATCAAGAAAAACCACAGATTAACCATATCAATCATAACCCATAAACCCCTTTAAAGGCATAGGGACCAATCTAACTCCCTATTCATCCTCTTAGGGTGCATGGTGTCAGGTTTGCTGATCCAAAAGGCCTCCTTTATTTTTAATCTTTTAGTTCTATCTCTGCCCCTTTTTAGGTGTCCTAGATGTTCCAAAATCAGAAACCTAAATTAGCTAAGATTGTGGCCAGCCGTCAAAAAATGATTAGCAACAGGGGCATCAACTTTTTTGGTTCTTATACTACTCTTATGTTGGTTGATGTGTTCACGGACAGTACGGGTGGTCTCACCAACATACCCCATCCCACAGGGGTATTTAATATAATATATCTCAAAATCAGTATTGCATGTAAAATGTCTCCTAATCTCAAATTTCTTCTTCTGTACTCAAATGACAAAAAGAGGGCCTTTAATCATGTTATTACCATTGGAACAGCCAAGGCAAGGAAAACTACCAAAATGCTTTTTACCAATATGGCCCTGGACTGAAACCTTGGAGGGACCAATATCTGCATGTACAAGCACATCCTTCAAATTTCTACCCCTTCCATATGTGGGCATCAGGGGTTCTATAAACTCCACTACTTCAGGGTTATATGTCTGTAATACATGCCAATGTTTAAAGATAATCCTACGGATCCTGTCACTCAATTTAGAATATTGGCTAACGGGGGCGTGTCCAAGCCACAGCCATGTTCAGTCGCTGAATTCAGTAGCTCCTAAGGCAACATAAACAATCTACGGATTATCTCGCTATTACTATGCCATCCTTCATAATAGCCCCTGAATATCACCTGTAAAGAAGCTTTGGAGTCGGATGATACTTTTATCTTTTGAATCCTGCTATCAATAAACCCAAACTAATCGGGACATGGTCTGTCGGCCTACGTTACATTTCTAACATCCCCCCCCCCCCCGCCCCCCGGTTTGACATCTAACTTGCCGGGTAAAGCTTCTTACTGCTAATCCATGATGGAGGAGTTTTACATAAATGCTACCATATTATTGGAGAGTTTAGAACGCAAGATCGATGGACAGTTTAATGATCTCCATGTTACTATCAGAGATGCGCTCATGCAAGATGGCGCCGGACTCCGACCAAGCTCTGGAGCTGACACTGCTGATCAGAGGGAGGACTTACCCATCGTGAAGCAGCTCACAGTGCTCCAGAGGGCTTCGGCACACAATACAGAAGACAGACTGGGCAAGGCAACGAAACTTTGCTGCACTGACAGTTCACCACCTCCCACTGAAGATCTCCCAACAACGAAGCAGGGGAACAACTACGACATGCAGCACTATCGTCCTCCAAGCCTATGTAACTTTAAGCTAGTTCCCATACCCCTAAGCACCCACCGAGGAAGTGCGGCCGACTCCCGCGGGCGAGCGATGGGGCTTATTTACCTCTCATATAGGAAGCATCTGGAGTGGCAGGTGAGAGGTCTGCTGGCCAGGCTTCTGTTCTCCGTCGGGGCGAACAATCTTGCGGATCCATATGCAGGGGTACTCTGCGATGCTGCTTGGCATGAACTGTTTTTTTGCGGCTCTGTTTTGTCTGATAACAGATCAGGCGTAGGCTAAAGTATAAAGGGTTTTGCTTTTCCCTCTCGCTTCTAGAACCTGAGTTCCAGCCTATTTTTGACTGCCTTTCTAGTTTGCTCACGTTCCTTACTTGTTTGACTGGTAGGGCATAATATAGAGTGGTTCCCAGTTCATGGAGCTACAATGAGAATTGAACTTAAGTTGCTAGTTCCGGAGCTTGCTTTCTTAACAGCTAGTAATACTGCCTTTATTTACCTCTAAAGTTCCTATGTCAGTTTATTTAGCCTTCCTGAAACAACATATATGATGTATCTTGTTAAAATATGAATATGTTTAATGTCACCTTTAATACTCCTATCTAAGAAGCCTGGACAGTATAACTTGACATACTGAGAAAATATATATTTCTACATATGTCAATATACATGCTTTGATTTTAGTATGCCAGATGCCCACAAATAACCATCCCTTCTGGTTGCAATTGGTTCATGGCTGTAGTTGGTATTTGGCATATGTATTACTCACTATCTTGGTAATTTATATTCTTTCTCCTGCATTTGCCCTCACTAAGCCCCCCTTAATACATCTTGGAGTATGCTGAAGTTTGGTTTATATATCCCTCTATCTTACCTATTTATATTTAAAGCCACCACCTTAAAGGAATGTGATTATTTATAAGAACTTAGCTGATACATCTTATGGGATTTCTATTTATGTAAAAATATCACAAGCTTGTTACTTGTATCACCACTACTATGCTCTGGGACCTATTCATTCCCTACTATATGTCTTATAATATTCTATAACTGCAAGCACATTAACTTTTAGGCTGTCCTAAGTTATTTAAGTCTAACGGAAAACACAGCTCACATATCGCGTTAGCGAAGCTCCCCGTGAGCAGAGCTATTTATTACCTTCCTATCATTGCCACCCCCTTTGATAATATTAAGTAATAATGCCCCCTGTACTAACAGATATTCAGTTACATTTTGTAGATATATAAAATATACCCAGTAGGTATTTATAATCTAGATTGCCTCTATGGAGAGTCTCACATAGACTGTTAGTTCATAACTGTTGTTTATATTTTGCATATGTGTCACTTTCTGTCTTGGTACTATATACTCCCCCTCTCCCCTTTGCCCTAGCTAAGTCCTTCTTAAATATACCCTAGATTATGCGGAAATTTGTTTTTTTATATTCCTTTCCATGACCCATCTGTATTTAAAAGCCTCTACTAGACCTTAAATGAATGTGATTACCTGTAAGGTCTATGCTGATACATATTAGGTGATTTAGCCGTATTAATACCTTTATATTCTAGGACATACTCATTTCCAACTATATATTTTATAATGTTTTATAATTATCGCAAGCACATCCAGGTAGTGTAGGTGATTTGCTGATGTATCCTCATTTCACGTTATACTCCACAGCCCTCTCTAATAGCAACCTATTTTAGGCCTCCCATCATCGAAGTATCCCCATGATATTAGGCTTATTTCATCTGGACTCATTTGTATCCCAATATATCCCCTCAGAGTATGATCTTTCTCTAGCTGAAAAACCACATTCACTCGCAGCCATTTCCCTCCCCAAATCATAATCTAACTGCCTCCCTCACCCCCATATATCCTACTCTCACCGTCAGGCGATGTATATCCTCCGTCAACACTTACTTATCTCCTCCATCAACATTTAACATCTTTATACCTCTAACACACGTCTCTGACCCCCTCCCCCTTTCTTTAAGCGGCTCTTGCACGCTGCGCTCCCTTACCTTATCCACTACTCACTAACTATGCTCCCCATATATATACTTAGCAGTCTCTATGGAATTAGATATTTGCTATTTAGTTTTACAGGACTCATAGGAGTTATCTTTAATTTTCATAAGAGTCATCTCTCATATAACTTTGCCATACCAGAGCAGTAGTTACCATTATCCAACTTACAACATATGAAAAGAGGTCCTTTTCTTATAGACTAAACATTATCCTAGACTACTTCCCCCTTATATCTTCACTGAAAAATTTATCCACACAGCATATTCTTCAGTTGGGTCTGCTACATCCTCGTTGCAGGTCTTGTGTTTATTTTACATGTACACCAATGTAATATTTCAGCTGTCAATTTGTATTTTATAGATTAATAGCCTATTATCCTGTGCTAAAAGTCATATCCTGTCAGAATGTTAGCCTTTTCACTTTCTGTATGTTTTTGAACACCTCAATAAAAAACGTTATTTAAAAAAAAAAAAAAAAAGAATATTGGCTAACAAAAAAACAACCTGTTTGATTTCCTTTTGTCCCTAACCTCTTTTTGTTCTAACAATATTTATCTAGGAATTTGCCTAACATTTTTTTTTTTTTTTTTTTATTATTTTTTATTAAGTTTTACATTACACACAACACAATAAAATAAAATAACTAACAAAAAACAAAGCAAAAAAGCATACATTTCTCAATAATTGACAGAAAACCGTATTCCCTTAGAATTCTATCTTCTATTCGACTTTCTGTCTGAACTATCTAAGCTCTGTTAATTCACAGCGAGAAAGAAAAAAAAAAAAGATTAAAGATTCCACTCTACTCGACTCCTCTCTCCCCCCCCCAGTCTCCGACGAACCTCTAACATCGTCACACCAAACGCTGGGGAAATTACCAGCCAATATTTGTAATTGGACATATACCGTATCCTTAAATGGTCTGACCAACCTAATTTGAGTCTCTAAAGGGAATGATAAAATAAATATTTTCCATTGCTTAAAAAACTCAGCTAATCGTCCGTCTGACGGGTTTTGTAGGTTTATCTGCTCATAAATAAACTGTATAATCAGAGCGTTCTTAAGTTCTTTCAGGTTAGGGGAAGTTTTAGCTTTCCATGCTCTCAATAACATATTGCGTCCCAGCAATATGATCATATTAATTAATTTAACATTTTTAGGAATTATCTGAGATTGTACCAGAAAAAATACATCAATCGCTTGTATATGATAAACTAGCTTAAGAGTTGAGCGCATCCAATATGCTACTTTCAACCAAAATTGTGTAATTTTAGGGCAAGTCCAAAAACAATGCAAAAGATCTGCCTTGACGGAGGAACATTTAGGACATACGCTCATTATCTCATACCACCTTGACAACCTAGCAGGGGTCAGATAAGACATAAAAACTATCTTGACCTGCGTTTCCCTCCATGAAGTCAAAACCCAACTTTTTTCCATGGTTTTGAATGCATTCATTATAGTTTGACTATTTACTTCAGGCAAAACTTTAATCCATTTAGCTACAATATATTCCCTCGGCTCATTGGAAGGTCTGTAATTAAGATGCGCATAAAACGGGGCTATTGAGTATATTCCCATTTTAAAGTTGTTAATTTGTGGTTGAAATAAGAGTCCAATCACTTCCATATTTTTGATTAAGCTCAAGTATGAAATGCCTTAACTGCAAATATGCATAAAATTCTTTATTCGAGAGGCCAAATTGATGTCTTAACTCGGCGAAGGATAGAAGTGTTGAATCTGGTTTTACTAATTGCGCAACATATATCAGTCCTCTAGAAGACCATGCTCTAAAGACTGCTGATGATAGCCCTGGAACAAAATTTGGATTTCCTGTAATAGGTAGGTATTTGGAGGCATATGGGGAACTATCTAAAGACACACAAAATTTTTGCCAGGCAGATATGATATTTCTGAATGTTAAAAGTGCAAAAAGTGAAGAGGGTAAATTGGTCATTGGACAATGAAGAATAGCATCCAGCCGAAATGGTTTCACTAACACAGTTTCCCAGGAGACTGCAGAAACCTGGTCTTGTTCGGTTAGCCAGTCGACTGCAACTTTTACCCTTGCTGCTAAACTATAATATTGCAAATTCGGCAAGAACAACCCGGCCGCATCTTTATTACATGTTAATCGCATAGCCGAAATACGAATTCTAGCGCCCTTCCAAAGTAAATTTGCACAAGCCTTATTATATTTCATTATATCAGACTTCTTAATAGGAATCGGAATATTTTGCATAAGGTAAAATATTTTAGGAAAGAGAATGTTTTTTATAAGAGTCGCTCTGGCCGACAAAGAAATAGGTACATTTTTCCACCCTTCTACCCTTTGTGTACATTCCTGAAAAAATTTACTGAAATTAAGTTTATACCATTCCTCCGGGTTTACACTTAGTTTAATGCCAAGATACATAATTTGAGGTGTTTCACAAAACGGGTGCATGATATCTTGTTTTTTCTTGTTAATCCATAATAATTCTGATTTAGCAAGATTGATTTTATACCCCGAGATTGCACTAAAAAGTTAGATTCTAGTAGCAGGGAAAGACTTCGGGAAATGTTACTCAAACACAGGATTATATCATCTGCGTATAGTAATAATACAATTTTTTGCTCTCCTATACGAATCCCATCTAATTGTTGACGAAGCAAAATCGCAAACGGTTCTAGAGATATGTTAAACAACAGTGGCGATAGAGGGCAACCCTGTTGGGTGCCCCGTTGCAATAATAAGTGCTGGGAGATCTCACCGTTGATTAATAAAGAAGAAATTGGAGAGCTATATATTATTTGCGTAAATTCCAGTATATGACCGGTTAGGCCAAATTGTTCTAATGTAAAGAAGAGATGCGATCGAACGCTTTCTCCGCGTTGACCGTTAGTAGCGCTAGGTCCGGTATATCTTCCTGTCTAGATGATTTAAACTTGTTCCAGAAAAAGTCAAGCAGTGTCATGACCTTACGGATATTTTTTGTGGGATTTCTCCCTGTCATAAAACCCGCCTGATTTTCGTGGATTATTTTACCCAGATGAGGCTTTAATCTACTAGCTACAATCGAAGTCAAAATCTTGTAATCCGTATTTAAGACAGATATAGGCCTATAGGATACTGGAAGTTCTAAATCTTTGTTTTTTTTTGGGATCAACAAAATTACCGCAGCCGCGAAGTACGGGGAACATTTATTGTTTTTAACAAAATAATAGTTGAATAGTTTCGTAAGTGTTGCAGAGACATGCGTCTGAAGTATCTTATAAAATTCCGCAGGAAGACAATCCGGACCTGCTGCCTTGTTTGATTTTGCTGCTTTAATTGCGGAGTAAATCTCTTGTTCAGAAATAGGCTTGTTAATATCTGCCAGAGTTTCTAGAGAGATTTTAGGGGTCTTAATCTTATCCCAGAATTGTCTCTGCCTTTCTATATCATATGTTTCAGCTTTATACAGTTCACTAAAGTACTGATAAAAAGTTTTAATAATGTCTGAGTTTTTAGTGTATCTCCCTAACTTGTCTTTTATAACCGTCACAGCGTTACGGTTAGTCGATTTAGTGAGTTTAGCCAGAAACTTGGCAGATCTCCCTGCAAAACCACCATAAAGCGCCTTTTGCTATTGCAGTTCTATCGCTGTTTTTTGGTGGATAAGAATGTCTCGCGCTCTCTTAGCATCCATATATTTACGCCATTTCTCATCAGCATGCTCTCTCAGATAGGCCGAAAATGCATTTTTCACCCGATTGTTCGCCTGTGTCTCTAATTGTGTACTTTTCCTTTTACGCTTACATAAATATGCCTTAATCTTCCCCCTAATTACGGCTTTCGCCGCTTCCCAATAAACCTCCAGTTTATCTATGTACGATTTATTAACCCCTTAAGGACCAGCGACGTACCCTGTATGTCACTGGCCTTTTTTTGGGACTTGATTGTTTTATAGCGTGGTCTTGCCACCAGCGTTGAGACTGCTCTATTCCACAAGGCCTGCTGGAGGGAGGGTATTAATAGCGTGTTCTTGCTAGACTTGTGCTATTATGTCCTGAAAAAACCCTTAACGACCAGTGACATACAGGGAACATTGTGGTCATTAAGGGGTTAAAAGACTCATATTCTTGCCATTGTTTAATCAGCCAATTCTGAAATTTACTATCATTCAATAAATATTTGGGGAAGAAAATACCACTAGTTGAAGTTGTTCACTTACACAATGTATTAAGTAATAATGTGATAACCGCATGATCTGAGATTATTATATCTCGAATATCTGCTTCCCAATCTAATCCAGACATATTATCTGAAACTAGAAAAAAGTCTATCCTTGATAAAGAATGATAACCTTTCTATAAACATGTGTAAGCTCTTATATCTGGATTTTGAGCACGCCAGATATCTATCAACCCCAGTTGGGAGCAAAATTTCTGAAGAATACGATTCTTCCTATCACGTAAAAAGATATATGCATTATTGTCTCTATCCAGAATAGGATCTGCTACAAGATTAAAATCACCCGCAACTATGAGATGTTGCCCTATAAATTTATGTAGGAGGACTAACATTTTATCCCAGAATATTTTATCCACTTTGTTGGGCCCGTAGATGTTACATAATATATACCGAGTTTTATTGATAATGATTTCTACAATTAAATAGCGCCCTTCCTGATCTCTCATAATCGATTCTATCTTATATTCTAAGTTTTTGTTAAAGAGTATAGCAACACCTCTTTTGCATGATTTAAATGGGGCCGCTATAACCTCTCCTACCCAATTAGTCTGGAGTTTCAAGGATTCTGAATCTTTTAAATGAGTCTCTTGAAGAAAGGCTATATTTGGTTTTGCTTTTGCCAAATGTTTAATTATCGCTTTTCTTTTTATTGGAGAGTTTATGCCCCCGACATTCCACGACACTAAATTAAAAGTATCTGACATATCCCCGAAGGAAAGATTCCATTAGTCGCCCCTCTTGTAATATATCCCCGAAGGAAAGAATCATTTAAATATCCCATCTCTGACATAGCCCCAAAGGAAAGATTCCCAAAGTCCCTGCTTCTAGTATATCCCGGAAGGAAAGATTCCATTGGACTTCCTATTTCTAGCATAACCCCAAAGGAAAGAATCAATTGGTCGCCCACTACCGAATATAACCATCAAAAATAGAGAAAGACCTGGATACCGGGAGGGCGGCCGAAAGAGACGGAGGGTGCATGAGAGGGGAGAGAGAAAGAGCGCAAAAAAACCCCAAAAAAACTAAATTTAAACAGATAATTTGCAAAAAAATAAAACATACAATTTAACCATTGAACATATAACTCCATTCTATAGATCCTTACTAACAGTGCTATAATGACACTATTCTTCCTTTATAGTCCCTGTTCATTGGATATCCATTTTTTTACATAAAGCTGCAGCTTCCGCACTATTATTCGCTATATAAGAAGATCCTTCCTTGTTAATTATAAGTTTAGCAGGATACACCAGTCTGACACTACAATCTGCTTTTGAAAATTTGTCAAAAAACTGAGCCATTTCCTTTCTCTTTGCCCTGGTTTCGGCAGAGAAATCCTGAAAAATCCAAATTCTATGTGAATTAATATTAAGGGTATTCAGTTTCCTGTAATGGGCCAAAAATAAAAGCTTATCTTGATAATTAACAAACTTAAAAATAATAGGCCTTGGTTTGGAACTGTCACTATTTTCTCTGAGGGGCCCAATTCTGTGGGCTCTCTCAACCAAAAATGGAGTAGGAGGAGGGTGGAGCAAGAGTGCCTGAGGGAGGGTGACCGTCACAAACTTTAATAAATCTTGGAACTCGACTAGTTCAGGTAAGCCAATCACTCTCAAATTATTCTATCCTTTAGGTCCTCTATCCGACTCTGTAATTGAGTGATGGTTTTCTCTTGAGTGTTAGATATAGAGGCAATAGCGTTCACTCTGTCCTCCAAGTCCGACACCCTTGTCTCCACCTCCTCCATTCTGACTGTAAATTGTCTGATCTCATCAGTGAGATTAGTTATCTCTGTTTTAATTTCTTGCTTAACTGTCTCTAAATGGGGAGCCATTATTTTCGCCATTTCTGCTGCAAATTCTGACATATCGTTACAGGAATAATTTATCAAACCTCCTTCTTGGGAGGTGTCCTGGGAGGTTTCTATATGCTTAGTATTACATCTCCTGTCTTTTTGTTTGGGCGGCATTATAGGTGAGGAACCCTTCTGGTGGGAGATATATCTCTCCATTCACCACAGTGCAATGTGTATTATCTTAAATACTTAAAAAACTCTAATATGTGTATATGTGTTACTTTCTGGTAGCCCTACAGGGGCGCTTAAAAAAGTGAAAAAAGAAAAAGTGAGATATATGTGAGGAGGAAAAAAAAAAAAAAAGTGAAGTGACAAAAAATTAATCAAGTGTTATGACACCTAAAAAATGCTTTTTTAAGCACGGGAGACCAAACACAAGTCCTTTAAAATTTCTTAGGATATCCTAAAACCTTCCAGCTCACAGACCTTACCAAGAATCTATCATGCAGTGTCTGCAATTAACCCTTAGGTGTAGTATTAATCTAAAATGACTTCTAGGCTTCTACCTGTAGGTGTATTGTTACTTCCCTTCTGTCTATATTTCAATATATAGAGACAGCATATGGAGACAATAAAAAAAAAAAGAAAGAACAAAAAAAAAGATTACATACAGCGTTATATAATAATCCAGATTCTGTTCTGAGTCGAATCTGCAGCTGCACTTACTGAGTGTCTATCGTTTATATCCCTGCACACCTATGATGCATTTATTCTAATTCCCATATATGGTGCTTCAGGTTTTACTTGAAGAAGAGTATCAATCTAGCTTTTATGCATAGAATAACATACACATCAATTTAGTAAAGGTGCCTACTGTAAACACTCTGCATTTATATACAGTTATAAGTGGAAGTCCAGTTACAGATAGTCCTCAAATGTAAAGTTATTCCCAATACAAGGGTTTGAAACTAATGTCTCTTTAGAATAAGTAACAGCAAATCACCAAAGGGTATCTAGGACTCTTTAGAATAAATTAACAGAAAATCATCCAAGGGTATCTAGGACTCCTCAGTCTGGAATACCCTCTAGACCATATTCCTTTTCTGTCATAGGGATTTAAATGAAATTGGCAGCTTATGTGAATTTCCACAATATCTTCCCTTTATCCCGACCGGCAGCAGCCAATAATATAGACAATCTTCTACAATGATCTCGGAATCAGCTTTCTATTTCCCCAACAGTACATACTGGACTAATGCTTCTGGGTCTCCCAATGTAGTATTCCATACACTTCTGGCGATGTATCTAGTGACCCCTTCTTCTTTCCCTTCTTCCTTCCTTCCCCTATATAGAGGGCTCCATATTTGAGGCAGGTACTTAACATATATACGTCCCCCTTTGTTATAATCCAAAGATATTGTTAGGGGTCAAGTTGAGACGGAATATTGTCAACAGCAGATCTCACCCGGACAATGTATTACTGAGCCCCCATAAGTCCGGCACTCACATCTCCTTTTTCAGGTCAAGCTTAGTAGAGAATATTTTTGAGTATCTACTACGGTAATTCCCCTGTGCTGGGTCGACTGCCAATATATATCAAGGGAAACAATAATGGCTATAATGCTTGCAATTGCTTGTCTGAGTATACACCCTTAAATTACTGTCCAGTAATGTCTTCAAAATGGTATAATATCGGGGTGCCCACACACTTTATCTGCTCTTCCAGTCACACTCACACTGCATTGTTTCTACTCACTCTTTGATGAGATTCCATAGGGCCTCAGAAGTTATCGGCGTTCTAAACAGCTTCCCAGCGCTACAGATGTAAAGTTCAACAGTTACTCCAGCCACAATGCCGTGCACGGCTTATTGCCTCCCCTCCAGTACGAAGTAGATTCAAACACTGTACCAGGTCAGTGTTATCTAAGATCCGCTCGAGGAGGGGTTTCCTTCTCAAGTGCTTTAGTTTATCAAGTCGATCTTCTGATCCAGCGCTCTCCGCTTCACTGTTTAAGATTGAGGACGCGGGGGCCGAAGGACTCACCTGTCCTATCCCCCACCGACACTCTCAGAGTTCCTGGAAAAATACCTCAGGTGGCGGGAGCCGAGCTGCGTAAGGTATATTCAAAGCGGGGCCAGCTTTACTTGTTTATCTGTTATAGTGCGCGTGTGTTCAGAACACCTTACTCCCAGTCATAACAGCCTCTTCTATATTGCGGCCGCAATACAGGTGATCCAGTCAGTTGCAGTGCTATTGACCCTCTGATTTAGATAGATTGGAGGAATAGCATAAGGATATCGTGGCCAGGTATATCCACTATGTGCAGGTGTGAGGTGAGTCAGTATAGTATGGAGCGCTTCAGCGACTAAGCAGCTGTCTTGCCAATTTGAACTTCTCACCGGAATCCTTGGATCATCTACCGGCCCAAAGCAAGTGAAACCTGGGCAAGGTAGTCTTTGGTTGGGTAGAGATTTTCACTTTCCCATAGACAGGAATTTCGAAGCAAACGGCTGCTACCTGTGTGCAACCTGTTAGCTCCGCCCCCAAACAGAAGTCTTAACTGCCTAACATTCTCAATTTCCTTTTTTATTAATCCTGGTGGATATCCCCTAGATTTAAAGCGATCACCCATTTCAGCCAGTCTCTGCTCAATAGGGCCTGTTTCAGACACAACCCGTCTCACCCTCAAAAGTTTGCTCCTAGGGAGAGATTGTAATGCAATAGAGTGTTGCAATCTGTTTCTTTCTTATGTAGATCCACTACAAGACCATGGGTATTCTTTAGAACCCTTGTGTCAAGGAAAACACCACTCTCATCACTACACACCAGTTTAAATTTGATATGGCGAGGTGTAGAATTCAAATCATTTACAAATCTTTCCAGGGTCCCAATGTCGTCCAGCCATACGCCAAAGATGTCATCAATGTATCGCCACCAGGTGGTGCCATATTGCAGAAATAATGGATGACTATATACAAAATGCTCCTCATAGACATTCATGTATATATTGGCATACGTAGGGGCGACATTGGGAACCCATGGCTGTGCCTTGAAGCTTTAAGTAATAATGATCTTCAAATAAAAAAATAATTACAACTCAAGACAATATTCAATAGCTGAAGAATAAATTCCCTCTTTAAGGGATCATATCTATCATCCTGGCTTATCATCTTACTCACAGCCCCAATCCCAGCCTCATGAGTGATAGATGTATACAATGACGCCACATCAAGACTGAAAAGAATTCCCTTAGTACTTTCAAGAGGCAAAAATCCCCTTTGTCTTTAATGTAAGAACTTGAGTTTACATAGGGTGGCAATACCCTATCCAAATAAATAGATACTTTGGACAATAAGGACCCCATCCCTGTCACAATAGGGCGTCCAGGTGGGGCCCCAATATTCTTATGGACCTTGGGGAGGGTGTAAAGGACTGGTGTAATGTCCTCAGAATTCAATAGGAAATGTGTAATATCACTATCAATAATACCATATTGGCTGCAGTCTGAACACAACCCACAAGTTCCTTCTTAATTTAAAAATAAGGATTATAAGAAAGTTTCTGATATACCTTACTATCAGATAATTGGTTGAGAATCTCATTAACATAGTACTGTTTATCCAACAGCACTGTGACTCCGCCCTTATCTGCCCCTTAATAATCAGCTGTTTATTCCTTTTAAGATTAGATAGGGCCACCCTTTCTCTCACAGGTAAACCCCTTCCTCCCCTTTTCTGGAATTCTGTAGACTAGTATGATTACACAACTCCATTACATCCCTTTCTACCAATTTAATAAAGGTTTGCACCCCTGCATTTAACTGTGTTGGTGTGAAAGTATTTTTTTTTTACAAACTCAATGTTTTCAATTTTAACATCCTACTTTGTGCAGGCATATCAGAGGATTTAGACTGTACATTACTATCAGGTATAATGGCAAAAAAACTTTTTAATTTTACAGACCTAAAAAAACGATACATGTCTTTTTGCAAGTCAAACATGTCATAATTTTGCTGCGGGCAGAAAGACAGCCCTTTATCTAATAGAGACAGTTCATCTTCAGTAAGCTGTACCTGGCTGAGATTAATCAAGGTTTGCTGCCATTAATTAGATCTCTCCCTAGGAGCCAACTTTTGAGGGTGAGACGGGTTATGTCTGAAACAGGCCCTATTGAGCAGAGACTGTGGTTTTTCTTGATGTGTAATGAGATTGACACAAATTATTTGCAATAATTTTTGTTTTAAGATGATCCTGTCTAACTATAATCTGTGTATTGCAATATAGATACGGGTACTTTGCTGTTTGTTTTTTGGTTTGTGTATGAACACTAGATGGCATTGCTTCAGGTGTTTCTGACGAAACAGGTAAAGTGGGCGTGTGGTTTGTAAGGGTTTATAAGATGTATTGATTCCAGGTGTAACCATACATGACTAAGGACTAAGTCCGAAACGTTGTTTGTTTTGTGGTCTGGCTGTGATTATTGCACAGATTGTACTGAATAAATCTGTTGAAGAGACTGGTGGTGCGGCTCCTTTTCCTGATGTTTATATACTATAGGGTATTGTGCAGTACTCCTTGAGCTGGCACACCGTTTGCTACCAGGTGCTGTAACTCTCTTTGGGATTCTAACAAGTACATAATATAAAGACAATGATTTAACACCTACTCTGAATTTCAAATACGCAGCAGATTTGTTTTCGGGAAAAATTATTTTTTCTCCTATTTTCTGCCCCCCTGTACCATGTGACAGACATCAGCCAATCACATACTAGTATATGTATACCCTGTGAGCTTGTACACATACTCATTAGGATCTTGTTCCCAGAAAGTGTGCATATAAAAAGTTGTTGAAGTAGAGAAGTGGATAAAGAGGCTATAACTAGATGTTGCTTGTTAATATAGTCGAGCGTGTATTCTTTCTATTCTTCGGGAGAGAATTGTCTGGAAAGACAATTTTTCAATCTTTTTTTTCTATCCAGGTAAATAGGATAGGGTAAAGCTGAACCTGGAAAAGAACAGTGACCAACAGGCTTGTCTAGCATTCAAGAGTTTAGCTGTTTGTAGACACAATAAGTTTTAGCAATTAGCAGTGGTTTAGAAGTTCCTTAATGCAAGTGACTCCATTCAGGTATGGCCATCTCAATGGCTAGTAACTCTCTGTTGGCCATGTTATAGCTTTTTTTTGGCTTTAGACAATTTCTTTGAAAACTATGTAATTGGATAAATCCTTACTACTTGAGACAGTATTGCTCCAGCTGCAATATCAGAGGTGTTGACTTTCAAAATATACTGATAAGTGTGGTCAGGATGTTTCAGGATTGGTACAGTACTGAAGAATTCTTTTAACTTTTTGAAAGCAGAGGTAGTTTCCTGTGGCCATTTTTTTACAGGCTGTAGGATAAGAGGTGAGGGCCACTATGGGTGCAGTGATGGTAGTAAACCCTCATATAAAACGTCTAAAATAATGGGGGAAGCCAAGTAATCTCTGAATATTTTTAACGTAGTGGGCTTAGGCCATTGAAGAATAACTGACAATTTATCTAGGTCCATGGAGAACCCAGAGGAACAGATTATGGGCCAGATTACAAGTGGTACGCTATTTAGTGCTTTCACTTGCGCTCAAACACAGACAAAAGTAAACTTTTAACGCACACAGATTACTAAACTTATTACAAGTTAAAAGAAAAATGAGCACAAGCGAAATATGACGAACACTAACTTCAGGACTTTGGATATTACGACATAGATATATACACAAATTTACATAAATACACATATACATATGTAGTTTTACATACATACACAGATTTAGACATGTATGTATATATATATATACGTATATATACTGTGTATATATATATATATATATATATATATATATTATTGCCCTTTCCATTCAAATACCTTGTCATATATTAATCACGTTTATGTTCAACTTGTAATGCTCGTGGAAGTTAGTGTGGGTGGGATATTTCAGTATCGCTCACGTTAACAGCGCACCACTTGTAATCTAGCCCTATATATTCCAAGAATAGAAATGAGGTTTTGTGGAATAGACATTTTTTCCAGCTTGGCATAAAGGTGGCACGGCTGAAGTCATTGTAGAACCAATCTGACTTGTTGTACATGCTCAGACTTGTTTTTAGAGAAAATTAAGATGTCATCAAGGCATATGATAACAAATTTATTTTTGTAGTCCCAGGACACATCATTGATAAAGCGTTGGAAAACAGCAAGGGTCGTTACAGAGTCCAGAAGGCATGGCCTGATATTCAAAGTGCCCAAACCGGGTATCGAAGGCTGTTTTCCATTAATTTCCTTCTTTTATACGTATGAGGTTATAGGTTTCTCTAAGGCCAAGCTTCATGAATATAGTAGAACCTCGTAGATAATCAAAGAGCTCTAAAATCAGAGTCAAAGGATAGGAGTCTTTGTAATTATAATTTGATTCAACTCTCTATAGTCGTTACAAGGTCTTAATCCTCCTTTTTTTTTCCAAACAAAGAAAATTTTTTTTTTATGCTTACCTGATAAATGTATTTCTTTCCGGGCATAGATAGTCCACGATTCATTCCAATTACTAGTGGGATATTCACTCCTGGCCAGCAGGAGGCGGCAAAGAGCACCCTTAAGTATCACTTCCCTTACCCCCAGGGAACAGAAAAAGAAGTAACACAAGGATATAGAGGTGCCTGAGGATTATACAGAAAAATCTGTTGTTTAAATTATAAACAAGGGTGGATCGTGGACTCTCTATGCCCGGAAAGAAATACATTTATCATGTAAGCATACATTTTGTTTTCTTTCCTATGGCATAGAGAGTCCATGGGGCCCATTTATCAAAGGGCTTGCGGACCTGATCCGTCACTACGGATCAGGTCCGCAAGACCTCGCTAAATGCGGAGAGCAATACGCTCTCCACATTTAACATTGCACCAGCAGCTCACAAGAGCTGCTGGTGCAACGCCGCCCCCTGCTGACTCGCGGCCAATCGGCCGCCAGCAGGGAGCTGTCAATCAACCCGATCGTATTCGATCGGGTTGATTTCCGCCGATTCCTGTCCGCCTGCTCAGAGCAGGCGGACAGGGTTATGAAGCAGCGGTCTTTAGACCGCTGCTTCATAAGTTGTGTTTCTGGCGAGTCTGAAGACTCGCCAGAAACACGGCCCTTCAAGCTCCGTACGGAGCTTGATAAATGGGCCTGCTTGATTCATTCCAATTACTAGTGGGAACCAATACCCAAAAGTATCAAATTTGGAAAAAGTATGAATAGAGGACCATGTGGCCGCCTTATAAATCTGTTCTACAGAGGCTTCATACTTGAAAGCCCATGAAGATGAGACTGCTCTAGTGGAATGAGCCGTAATTCTCTCAGGAGGCTGCTGTCCAGCGGTCTTATAAGCTAAACGAATAACACTTCTCAACCAAAGAGAAATAGTAGAAGTGACCTTCTGACTCTTACGTTTACCAGAAAAAATTATAAACAAAGTAAAAGATTTCCGAAAATCTTTAGTTGCTTGAAGGTAAAATTTAAGAGCATGCACAACATCCAAATTATGCAAAAGACGTTCCTTCTGGGAAGAAGGATTAGGACAAAAAGAGGGAACAACAATTTCCTGATTAATATTGCAAACCGATACTACCTTAGGGAGAAACCCTAGCTTAGTACGAAGGACCGCCTTATCAGCATAAAAATGAGAAAAGGGGAATCAAATTGCAGAGCGGAAAGCTCAGAAACTCTGCGAGCAGAAGCAATAGCAATAAGAAACAAAACCTTCCAAGAAAACAACTTAATCCCAATAGAATGCATCGGCTCAAACAGAGCCTGCTGCAAAACCTTAAGAATAAAATTAAGGCTCCAAGGGGGAGCAACCAACTTAAACACAGGCTTAATTCTGATCAAAGCCTGAACAAAAAACTGAACATCTGGCAGAACTGCCAAACATTTGTGCAGAAGAATGGACAATGCCGAAATCTTACCCTTTAGAGTACTGACTGACAAACCTTTCTCCAGACCTTCCTGAAGAAAAGACAAAATTCAAGGAACTTTAACTTTGTTCCAAGAAAACCTCTTTGAATCACACCAATAAAGGTATTTACACCATACCCTATAGTAAATTTTACGAGTAACAGGCTGACAAGCCTGAAGCATAGTATCTATGACTTTCTCAAAAAACACGTCTAGCCAAAACTAGGCGTTCAATCTCCAAGCGGTCAGCTTCAGATAATCTAGATTTGGATGAAGGAAGGGACCCTGAATTAGAAGGTCCTTCCTGAGAGGCAACTTCCACTGTGGAAGAGATGACATCATTATCAGATCCGCGAACCAGATCCTGCAAGGCCATGCAGGAGCTATTAGGATCACAGACGCTCTCTCCTGTTTGACACAAGCAATGACTCATGGTAGACGAGCAAATGGAGGAAATAGGTATGCTGATTGAAGATCCAAGGAACCGCCAAAGCGTCTATCAAAACAGTTTGAGGATCCCTTAACCTTAAACCGTACCTTGGAAGTTTGGAATTTTGACGAGACATCATCATATCCAACTCCAGAACCTCCCACCTGAGGGTTATCGTGAAAACCTCTGGATGGAGAGCCCACTCTCTGGGATTAAAAGTCTGCCTGCTCAGAAAATCTGCTTCCCAGTTGTCCACTCCTGGGATGTGAATGGCAGAGAGATGACAATCTAGAGATTCCGCCCACTGAAGAATGCGAGTCACCTCCTTCATTGCTAAGGAACTCCAAATTCCTCCCTAGTGTTTGATGTAGGCCACTGAGGTGAAATTGTCAAATTGAAATCTGATAAACTAGAGCAAAGCTAGTTGAGGCTGTCAAAGCATTGAAGCATTGAAGATTGCTCTCAACCCCAAAATGTTTATAGGAAGAGAAGACTCTTCCTGAGTCCGCAGACCCAGCACCTTTAAGGAACCCCAAACTGCTCCCCAGCCTAAAAGTCCGTGGTCGCAGTCACCCAGGTTGGTCTCTGGAAACACTTGCCCTGAGACAGATGATCCTAAGACATCCACCACAAGAGAGAGTCCCTTGTTAGAGGATCCAGAGCTAGCCTCTGCAAAAGATTAGAATGGTCTCCGTTCCATTGTCTGAGCATGCAATGTTGCAGAGGTCTCAGATGGAACTGAGCATAAGGAATGATGTCGATAGAAGCTACCATCAGACCAATCACCTCCATGCATTGAGCTACTGATGGATGTATCACAGACTGGAGAGAAAGGCATAAAGCAAGAAGTTTTGATTTTCTGACATCCGTCAGAAAAATCTTCATTGACAAAGAATCTATAATTGTCCCCAAAAAACATATCCTTGTGAAAAAGAAACTTTATTGAAATTCGGCAATCTTACAGCATATAAAAAAACAAAAACAAACATATCCTTGTATCTGGAACAAGGGAACTTCTCCAGATTCACTTTCCACCCATGGGAACGTAGAATAGATAACAATATCTCTGTATGAGATTTTGTTAGATGAAAAGATGGTGCCTGAACCAAGACATCATCCAAATAAGGCGCCACAGCAATACCCTAAAACCTGACCACTGCCAAAAGAGCCCCAGAACATTTGTGAAAATTCTAGGAGCCGTAGCAAGGCCAAATAAAAGGGCAACAAACTGGAAATGTTTGTTTAGGAAAGCAAATCTCAGATACTGGTAATGGGAACATGAAGATACTCATCCTTCAGATCTATAGTTGTCATAAATTGACCCTCTTGAACCAAAGGAAGAATGGACCGGATGGTTTCCATTTTGAAGGACGGAACCTTGAGAAATTGGTTTAGACACTCCCAAAATGGGACGAAAAGTGCCCTCCTTTTTGGGAACAACAAAAAGATTTGAATAGAATCCCAGACCCTGTTTCTCTAGGGGAACTGGGACAATCACTCTCAGGGATGATAGGTCCTTTACACAATTTAAGAAAACTTCTCTCTTTTTCTGATTTGCAGATAACCTTGACAGGTGGTCTCTGCCTCTGGGAGGACATGATTTGAATCCTATTCTGTAACAGTAGGATACTATGTCTATGGCCCAAGGATCCAGGACATCTCATATCCAAGCCTGCCAAAAAAAAGAAAGTCTGCCCCCCACTAGATCCATTACAGGATTGGGGGCGACCCCTTCATGTTGATTTGGAATCAATGGAAGGCTTCTTGGTTTGCTTCCCCCTGTTTCAGGGCTGACCGGACCTCCAAGAGGACTTGGATTGATCCGATTTGGAAGAGGAAGACTTTTGCCCCTTAAAGTCATGAAAGGAATGAAAATTAGAACTCTGGCGACCCTTGGGTCTATTCGTATCCTGAGGTAAGAAAGAACCCTTCCCACCTGTAATGTCAGAAATAATCTCATCCAGACCTGGACCAAACAAAGTTTTGCCCTTGTAAGGCAAAGATAATAACTTAGACTTGGATGTAACATCTGCAGACCAAGATTTTAACCACAGAACTCTGCGAGCTAGAACAGTAAAACCAGAAATCTTAGCACCCAATCTAAGAACTTGCATATTGGCATAACAAATAAATGTATTAGCTAACTTGAGAGCTTTGATCCTATCTTGGATCTCCTCTATAGTAGTCTCCTCTAGGATAAGATTAGATAAATCATTACACCAATAAGATTCAGCCCCTGAAACTGTAGCAATACTAGCAACAGGTTTCCACTGCAAACCCTGATGAATATACATTTTCTTTAAAAAGTCTCAAGCTTCTTATCCATAGGATCTTTAAAAGAACAACGATCCTCAATAGGAATAGAAGTTCTCTTAGCCAAAGAAGAGATAGCCCCCTCTACCTAGGGTACTGTGTGCCATGAGTCCCTAATAGCATCAGCAACAGGAAACATTTTCTTAAAAGCAGGAGGAGAAAAATTGAATCCCCAGCTGATCCCATTCCTGAGTAATAATATCTGCCATAGGATCTGGAACTGGAAATCTTTCCACAGAAGCAGGGACATCATATACCCTATTAAGTTTACTAAACCTCTTTGAATTCTCTGCAACAGATGAATTAGTTTCATCCAAAGTAGCAAAAACCTGTTTCAAAAGCACTCGGAGATGTTCTAACTTAAATCTGAAATTAATCTCCTCTGAATCTGTAGCATTGGTCATAGCATTATCAGAATCTGATAACTCACCCTCAGAAGCCTCTGAGGACCTATTAGATAAATGTGACAGACTAACGCAACCTTAGCTGAGTCAGAACCAACATTAATATACTTGGACTTCCTCTTACGTTTACCAGAAACTGGAAAAGCTGATAAAGCTGCAGACACAACAGATGATATTTGTGCAGCAAAATCCGTAGGTAAATAAACATCTCCAGAAGGAGGTTGAGAGGAACCGCAGGGCACTTCATGTGAAATTGAACAAGGCGTCTGAGGAGGTAACTGAGGCACGGCTTGGACAGCATTATCCTGAGAAACAAGCTCAGGAAACATTTTATCTTTAAAGTCTTATCTAAACATGTGGAACGCAATTGCATGGGAGGCATAATCTGAGCCTGTAAACATTTAACTAAAGATGCTGCAACATCTAGTTCAGTGTCCATAATAGCAAATTATTTGAAAATTCTTATAGAATAAACAAAACAAACTAAATAGAAGTAAAATACCCCACTGCAGAAAGAGATCAGAAGTAAAATGCTACCTCGATATCCTCAAACTGACTGAGGTAACTCACCACACCAGAACCAGGAGCTCCCACTAGCAACCGGAGCAAAAGAATAAATGCCCCCAGCAGCAGCTCCAGGCAGCATGCCACTCCGCAGCTCAAGACGCTATGAGAAAAAAAGCGGAAGAACGGAGAAACACGTGACCACAACGTCACCAGCCCCTAAGCACGTGAAAAAAAGCACCAAATTAAAAAAAAAAAAAAAAAACTGTCAAAACAGGGAAAACAAAATAACCCTGAAGCCACCAGACACCTCAGCCTCAAAATCTAGGGTTAAAATGTAACCCCTAATGTAACCCCTAAAGATTCCTCCTAAATCTTCCTCAATCATATTTTTTAATGTTATGTAACTGTTATGTAACTGTAGCCAGGGAAGTCCAATGATGATGGGAACACAAGTTGAAGTGAGTAAATCAAATTTCAAAGATTTAACATGCATGTTTGAGAGAGAATTAAACCAAAGCCCAAGGGCTGTCCAGAATTGCTTTTAATGTGAGTGGGAGGACTCTTTATTTGGCCTGTGGAACCATGTATTTTTGAAAATGATTCATCTATAAATATTCCAACAGTGCCAGAGTCAATTAGAGCTATAGGGGGATATTTATCAAGCCGTCAACTATGTTGCATTTGCGGGCCTCAATATGCTCGCCAAACATCGTGGCCGCGGGTCTGAATATGATCTCCTTATTTATCAAAAAAGCTGTCAAAAACACGCGCGTCAAGTACGGTGCAAGAACATCGCACTGGTGTTAACCAACAGTTATCGATGTCGCAGCTATTTAGGCTTTTCCCAACTTTATTTATACCATTTCATTACTGTCAACGAACAACCACATTTCACTTTAGCACATTATTGTATATAGTGTAAATGTATTCTTTTTCTGAGCAGGACTAATTGCGAATGTAGCAAGTAGCGACGTATTTGGTGTAAAGTAGTGAGTGAATTATTAGAATTCTTTTTAAGATTGGACATACATATTGTAGTATGTATATACACACAGATATATATATATATTTATATATACTGTATATATCTATATGTGTGTTATGTCAGAAATCTTTTGCAAACATATTTACATGTCCCGAAGTTCCTTTTTTTGTTCTAAACAATGTTGTCTGTCATATCTCTGTGTTTATTTACACCATGATATGTATATATTGTAAATGTATTATTAGTCTGAGCAGGAATAATTGCAAATATAACATGTAATCAGAGTATCATATGTATTTATTTGCAATCTATGGATATTTTAAAGGGATAGGAAAGTAAAAATTTAAGTTGCACTAGTGGGAGCTAATTGGTGCCTGCACACATTTGTCTCTTGTGATTGGCTAAATAGATGTGTTCAGCTAGCTGCCAGTAGTGCAATGCTATTCCTTCAGCAAAGGATAACAAGAGAATGAAGCAAATTTGATAGTGGAAGTAAATTGGAAAGTTGTTTGTAATTGTGTGTTCTATCCAAATCATTAAAGAATATTTTGGGGTTTCCTGTCCCTTTAAGAGCTGGGCCAGGTTTCTCTCTGCACCTGTCTAACCCCTCCTAATTGCAATCTATTTTTAAAAAACACTCCTTCACAGGTGTTATACAATGGGCTGGCATATAAGATGACATTTCTTACTGAAAAAGAAATTCCAGAGAAGGAAGAAATACACTGAAAATAGCATGCCAGTAAATAGGTGATTTTAATTTCTGCTGTATCTGATTCATGAAGTTTAAAGTTAGGTGGGCTATCCCTTTGAGCCATCAGCTTAAGATTCTATTGAATCAAACATCAATTCAAATTTTAAAACCTGTCACGGACACTTGGCTGCAATGGTTAAATACATACCCCCTACAACCTCACCCCTGTTGTTTCTCAGTGGAAGCTTTGGTTTGCTTGTTTATGTAGAGCTGGGGTATGACCAGGAAAACCCTCCTAGGCTGGCCGGGCTCCTGGAACTCCCAGTCGGCCGCCCCACCACGGACACCTACCTAACCCCTCTCAGACTGTCCAGGCTCCTGGAACTCCCGGTCGGCCACAGGACTGCAGGACACCCACTAACTTTACCCCTGGTCGCTCCAGCAACCATGTGCCCCAGAGCTCCGCTCTTTTGGGGATTAGTAGCCCCTAGGGAGGACAAGAGGTGGGGGAATTAACGGAGGGGAGCTACTTTGGGAACCGGGGGTTTTGGACATCCCTAACCCCATAACTTCAACGGACTGTAACTCCGGTCCCCAGTAATGAAGCATGCTGATTTTTTGACTGTGAAATCTGGGGACCGAGAGCTTTAAAATGATACCCTGGAAGTGCCACTGCTCCACCGGGATCACCCCGAAACTGCCACCCCTAGGTATTGAGATTATGTGGGACTGTGACTCCTATGGAGGTGCCGGTCAGTCTGGAGGGGCGGGAATGGCGGGAAAATAGTGGGATTGTCCAGGGTCTTATCAAGATGAGCTGTCTGTATAAAAGGAGTGTGTGTTTTTAATAAAATCAGTTCCTAGGCTAGTCTGTCTAGTTATTTGGGTTGGCTCCAGCTAAAATCACTTTCCTAGGCTACATAGCAGCCTGTTGCAGGCAAAGGAAGGACCCTCTGGCAGAGCTACCCAGTCGGGGTAGCTGGAGTCTGCCACAGGGTGGGACCCTGAGTACTGGTGCTGTTGGGAATCAGGGGTGGCTACAGGCTGTGGTCACTTGCCAGCTACATAGCTGCAGTCGGCAGGAAGGAAGCAGGACCCATTTGGCGGAGCTACCCAGTTGGGGTAGCCGGGGTATCCGTCACAAAATCTTTGTCTAAAATTTTACACTGTGTGTCCTAATGTCAGCATCAATGTTTATCTTTAACACTAATTTCACATATACATACTTTCAAAGTATAATACACAATGTAACAAATGGCACTTACAAGTTCTGATGAGTGATCAATGACAGAAGTATCGAGCAATTTGATTAATTAGTGATAGTTTATAATGTATATTTGAATCAGATTGGCTGATGTTATAAATCATGTGATTATGCATATTCCAATCAAAAGTGGTGGAAAAATTCACTAGTGTGTGGGTTATTTAGGAGTTTGCATCATAATTGGTATGAAAAGTGTTGCGTCAAATATGGCGCGAATTGGGACTTGTATTACATGGCTTAAACATGGTGCACATAGATTTTTTCAAAAAATAAAAAGGAAGTTGGCTATATTATGTTGTTTATTTATTTCATTTTTATCTCTCTCTCTCTCTCTATATATATATATATATATATATACATATATATATATATATATATATATATATATATATATATATATATATATATATATATATATGACAAGTTTGGGGCAAAACTTTGCACCAAATATGTAGAAATAATATTGTCTTGTATTGTTGATTTGTAATGAGAGACAAAGTTGTAGCATAGTCCATCAGTAGTAATGTATTTTTCATTTTCATCCCTATATCTTCTAGTGCACCAAATGTGGAGCAATAATATTGTTTGATTTGGAAGGGTTATACAGTTTTAATAAAGTTTCTAATTTGCTTTTATTGTGTAATAGTCTTCTCTTGCAGCATCGAACATAAGCTTTCTGTGTTTTCAGACTCCCATTGGGTTCTATGGCATCCGTGACCTGAAGGGTGGCGGATTGAAAATCAGGTACGCTGAGTCGGAAAAGACACGAGCGTAACTGTAGAAATTTTAATAACTTCGTGAGAGCTTCAAATAGTGTCGAATAGGAGGGAGAATTAACACAATTCCACTCAAATTTCACGGGTTTTCAACTCGCATCGATCTGCGTTGGATTGAGATCGCAGAATCGTATGTTGCATCACAAATTTCAACATTTGACGATTTTGACGCTTTGATAACTACGGCGGATCAATCTCGCGACAATTACGACGTGGAATTCCAGCATATTTTCAGTTGACGCTTTGATAAATCTCCCCCGTAGTATCGATACTTAGGGGTAGATTTACCAAGCAGCGGATGCTGTCGACATTTAGCGATGCCAGGCGGACATGATTCGCTGCAGCAAATCGTGTCCGCCCGGCATTTGATAAATGTACCCCTTAGACCGTTATACCTGGAGATGGCATTGATGGCTTTGCAATTTGAAAAAGACTCCTAACCATCTCCATTAATTGATCCATCTTTGCATCCATGCTTTCCAAATTACCTGCTTGGGCCCCAAGTAGTTGTCCTTGATGGTCAGCAGCCTTAATCACTTTCTCATAATGGCACTGTATACTGTCACAGAAAGGGTAAGTGTCTGTCCTGGAAAGGACTCTAAGGATGGGAAGTGTCTATATAAACATTGCCCCAGAATGGAGGGTAAGACCCACAACGTGACCAACAGAGGTAACAAAAAGAGAATCCAAGCCGTAATTAGAAGACCAAGAAGAAGTCCAAAATTCAGTAACGTGGGGGCAATAGACAAGAAAGAGTCGTAAGCCAAAGAATAAACTAGTCTAGGCCAAGGTCAAAAACAATCGGGCAAAGGTCAGTACAAGCACAATCCAAGAGCAGGGTCCAGTGTCACTTTTATCTTTAATGGGAGATTAAAATAACAGTGAAGTTTATTTTAGAATGAGACTAAGAAGTCTCACATGCTTTTGTGCAATTTGAAAGATCACACTAAAGGACCCATTTAATAAAGGAGTAACACCTGTTTGCTTCTCTATTAGCTAATCTGACTACTTTGACTTACGAGACATGAAAGTTGAATTGGCAACCATATTTATTTAAAAAACCATCTAACCGTGCCATATACAACATGAAGATCAGTGAACGAATGATAAGTTTGGCGCATGAATATTTGAATTTAAGATTCTGAGAACGAATGACTCTCTGTGTCTCTCTCTGTAAAATAAACTCTCTTTCTATTTATATATGTATTGTTGTAACCATGAGTTATTTTATCTGAAAAACACGTCTAAATTTAATATGCATTTCCAAAAAAAAAAAAAAAAAAAGTCGTTTGTTTTGTTTGTAAAGAAATACAAGCGTGGTTTTTACAATTAGCTTTTGGAATATGGAATTATGTAAAGCAATTTTTCATTTAAAATGCCACTTTACAGTTTAAATTTATATTTCAACACATGTATTTATTGATATGTGTATGTCAGCTTAGTTTTGAGTGAATGTTATATTAAAATACTGTTCTGTTTGCATCTTTTATGTCGTTCATGATTTGTCTCCAACACCTATTAATTTTTAATATATATGCCACCTAAAAGCTGGCGAAAACTCATTGCGGACGTTGACGCAAATGTAGTCACAAACATATTGATTGATTAATTGATAACTTGGAAAAGTGGTGTGATAAATGACGGATGATGAAAAATCTGCACGAGAATTAGCTGCAAAGATTTGACGAGAATGGTGATTGAAGGCATGTTCCCTGGCACAAATAATCCATTAATTTTAATTAATGAGTTGATAGGTTGATAAATTCTGTAAGCGGACTTTGATGCAAAATACATGGAGGTGCCTTGATAAATGGGGCCCAAAAATAATTTTTCTGACAATGAACTTTTGTTGCATTGAATTATAAGAAAGTGCATTTGGATTACTTGCCACTAATTAGCATAGCCAGCAGGTGTTTACATTTATAGTTTATGCTGCAGGTAATCCAAACAATACTGATCCAACCAAGATTGTGCTTGACGAAAAGAGAGTTTATAGTTGGGTGTAAAGTCAGCAACAGATTAAAGCGAGTACTTAATTCTACATATGTTTAATGGCGTAATTCCAGATAGGGTGTGCTTAGGATATTTAAAAGAAATCTCTCAAAACATTGCTAGAGAAAAATGAAATTGTATAGTTTTGTATAAAACTATAGTTTTATTATTGTTTTTATTTTTGGGCTCCCTGATTTTCTGTTTTTAGGTTCTCTGCTATGAATTATGTAGGTATGTTAAAAATAAGGAAGCTATATATGGCTATACAGTTAGTTGGGCAGCTGTGTTTGTAACTTGCTTAAATAATCGAGACAACAGTCCAAATATGAGTGAAAACATGTTGGTATTCCAATGAGATATAAGGGCATATTTATCAACGTGCTAGCAGACATGATACGATTTAGCGTCTCATGTCTGCCGCACATCGATAAATGCTGACAGCATACGCTGTTGGCATTTATCATTGCATAAGCAATTCACCAGAACTGCTTGTGCAATACCATCCCCTGCAGAGCTAGCAGGGGGTGTCAATCAACCCGATCATATTCGATCGGGTTGATTTTTGTCCGCCGGCTCAGAGCAGGCGGACAAGTTATGAAGCAGCGGTCTTTAGACCACCAGAAACAAGGGACATCAAGCTTGAAGCTTGATAATTCGGCCCCATAGTGTGTTTGGCCAATGGGAGTATTTTTGTTTCCATACAGCGTTCGTTTTGAACAATGTGGGATTAGCACCATTTTGCATAATTTAAGAAAAATGCTTCATCAAAAATTGTCTAGGACAAAGGACACAAAATATATTGTTTATTATAGGTTTGGGTCTGATTTATGAAATGCATGGACTCATGGCCACCTGAACATGATTACTATTTCTGACATTAGGTGCCATTCCAATCTAAAAGAAGAGCTTTTCAACAGGTTTACATAATGTGAAAAGCCATTAGGTGCTCATTTGTACGACTTTTTATTTAGTCACACCCAGTGGAGTTCTACTAGAAGTCCCAGAGTTACAGGAACACATTTTGCTAGACATGTTTAAAATAGATTATGGCCAAGACCGTACAGTCCTATTTATTACTATCCTATGTATGGGATTTAAAGTGAAGGTAAACTTTGATGAATGAAAGCCCATTATTAAAAACAGGGGCACTTTGATTCATCAAAGTTTACAAAGCACCCGTTTTGATTAAAAACTTACCTTTTTTCTTTTCACAGCCAGAGCAGCTTCCCTCTCCTGGAAATCCTCTCTTCACACGTCAGCAATGACTAATCCGGCTTCCTCCAATCACAGCATGGCCTCAGGCAATGACTACCCTGGGGGGAAAGCCTGTAATTGGAGGAAGTCGGATTAGTCATTGCTGACGTGTGAAGAGAGGATTTCCAGGAGGGGGAAGCTGCTCTGGCTGTGAAAAGAAAAAAAGGTTTTTCATCAAAACGGCTGCTTTGTAAACTTTGATGAATGAAAGTGCCCCTGTTTTTAATAGTATTTTTTAAAAAACTGGCTTTCATTTACCAAAGTTTACCTTTACTTTAAATTTCCTGGGACAATATTTCAAGCATAGGGCCCCTGTATAATTTGTTTTTATTATCCCCTCAGGCTGGAGGGCAAGAAGGAAAACTTCCTGTCATTAAGTCCCTACTATCTTTGGTAAACTTCTATATTCTATATATACCACACATCTATATGATGCTTCTTCCATTCCAGAATAAGCAAAACAAACTCTGAGCATTGAACATAACAATTTAGCCCATTTACCAATTGTCCCCAGTCCTCCCACTATCCTTTTCTCGGAATGTCTTGTAGTCTTCCATTTTATAGTTGATTTTGGGTGTCTCTGGCAGGCTAAAGGGTACCTCACATTATCTTACACCCACAACAACTTAAGTGGTTAGTCACACAACAGGTAGAATAGTGGTTGTAACCTTGATGTAGACCCTGAATTAATCTGGAGAGCAGCTATTAACATTTAATTAATACACATGCAAAGTGTGTGCAGCAACAATACACCATTGTTATGATTTGTGCCTTCAACATATGACCCAAGGCCTACCCTTCTGCCAAATATAATATATATTGGTGTGGTAAAATATCTTCTTGAGGATTTTACCCCCTAATTTGGAATCGCAGTATCCATACACTATGCTAGAAATGCACAATAATTCAGCAGCTTATTAAAGCATTTGTCACCACACATCACTTTCATTGCTCACACCTTCCAAAATCTCCTGGGTTAAAATAACCAATAATACTCTAAAAAGTCCTGGATCCTATCTGACTGGCTATCGAAAACAACATAGGCTAAGCATAGTGATAGCCCTGTTGCTGTCAATAGCTATGGGTCAACCCTCATGCTTGAACCTCTCAAAGGTAGTAGCAATTGCTCTATTTCTCTTCTCATCCACTTATTTAACTGTTTACCTTACAATGACATATTATTATGTTTATACAGTAATATTTTCCCTGTTATATCTACATGTACATGGCATTGAGCAGGGGAATTCCTTTAGTCGCCCACTTACTGGCTTGAATATGTCTGAGCTATGTTCTGTGTGGGTGGTTAAAAATGATAATTATATTTTTGCAAACAATTTATTGAGCTGAATTGGGATTAAAGGACAACCTGGCTCACGTGGGCAAGTGTAAGCAATGCTTTCTATTACTTTTATTTATAAATAGTTAGGATGATACTTCATAAAGTATTTTCTAAATTATGTATCTTCTATTTAAACTATATATATATATATATATATATATATATATATATATATATATATATATTGGTGGTTCAAGTGAACAGAGGCACTCTCCGTATGGTGAAAAAGTAGGTGCTTTTATTTCTATCACATTAGAATAAACGTTTTCGGGCTGTGATGCCCGTCATCAGACTCCTGTGATTACAAACAGTGTAAAAGTGTTATTACCTGACAGAGGCCTAAATAGCCCATGAGCTGTCCTGGACGCCACCGGCCCCTCCGCTGCCGCACCAGAATACCGGAAGTGACGCAAGAGCGTCTGACGTCATCACGTTGGTTACAGTAGCGCCCGGACTGCTCCTGGAAGGCAATAGAAAAATATTAAAAACAGTGCATATAATAGTGATTACTTTCAATGACATATAATGTACATATCAATAAGTGACAAAACATGTAGGGATAAGTGTATGATGTATCATATAAATTAAATAATGGGAAAGTACTCATATGTGGTGAGTGGTGTATATTACTAAAAAGAAGGGTTAAAATTTAAATGTAGTCTGTAATGAGGCTTGTTATGGCAAATATTCTCTTCATATTCAGCCAATATTTCTAATATATAGGGCTTGGGCATTATATTAATTAGTAATAATATGATAGGAGGACAAGTACATTATTACCCCCTATTTGGTGAGAATTAGAGGGACTCTAGATTGTCAGAGTTTGAGGACTATGAATATCTACATGGTCTTGATGATTGTTACTTCATATTGGTAATAAAGGCAATCTGAAGATTAGTATTATGATGATATTTGTACTAGCATAAGAGTAATTTGGTTACAAATAACTACGCCAGTCTAGGTGGGTGTTTAGACCCCCTGGTGTCAGAGTACCCAATACAAAGGTACATTTTGCTTCCAATTGTAGCAATCTTCGCCCCCTATAACCTCCTCTAGGGGAGGGGGGTACATGGTCAATGAGGGTATATTTCAAGTCCTTAATCGTATGACCTGCCTGTGCGAAATGTCGAGCGACTGGTTGCTCTGAAGTCCCCTTTTCAATGGCTATCCGTATCGATGACCTATGATTGGCCATTCTGGTACGCAGGTCATCTTCTGTTTTCCCCACATAGAATATGCCACATACACAATGCAGGAGATAAACTACATGGGTAGTGGTACATGTCATCCGGTGTTTGTGATGGTATTTTTTCTTTTTGTAGGGGTGCGTGAAGTAGGCTCCTGTAATTAATGCACTGCAGGTAGTGCATCCCAGACACCTAAAACAACCTGTTTTTTTATTTTTGTGCAACCAAGTTCTCTTTTCATAGTTATGTACTGGGTCTGTATGTACAAGGTAATCCTTGAGAGATTTTGCCCTTTTATAACCTATCCTTGGTGGTGCTAGGTTTCTGAACGGAAGTGTGTTATCCGTACTCAGAATATCCCAGTTTTTATGTAAGCTGGTTACCAGATTATGTTTATCTTGTGTGTAGGTTGTTATAAAGGTCATTCTAGGTTTCGTCGCTTCTTTTGTGGCAATTCCATCTTGTGGATTTTGTTCTGTTCTCCTGAGCTGGATCTCTGGATATCCTTGTTGGATGAAGCATTCTTTTATTTCTCCCAGTTGTAGATCTACATTATTTTGTTGCGTGTTATTTCTGATGACTCTCATTAATTGGGATTTAGGTAGAGCCTTTTTTAAGGCAGGAGGATGACAGCTGGTGTAATACAGTAAGGAATTTCTGTCTGTATCCTTTTTATACAGCAAAGACTGTATGCGGTTATCCTCTTTGTAAAGATGTAGGTCCAAAAAATCAATAGCTGTGATACTGTGGTTCATTTTGAACTTGATATGTGTAGATACTTGGTTCAATTTGTTAAACCATACCAGTAGATCCTCTTCCGTTCCTCGCCAGACTAGGATCAGATCGTCTATGTACCGCTTAAATAGCAGTATTCTATATATATATATATATATATTAAGAGAAAAGGCTTGCACTCGCTGGATTTGTGAAAAAGTGCTTTAATTAGCACAAAAGTATGTGACGTTTTCGGGGATCAATCACCCCTTCATCAGACCAAAAGGTTTGTATTTTTTGGTCTGATGAAGGGGTGATTGATCCCCGAAATGTCACATACTTTTTTTTCTCTTATTGTATTATTATATTTGCCTGCACCCTGGTTGATGCCTTTTTGAGTGGGAGTGCGCTCTTTTTGCTATCATATATATATATATATATATATATATATATATATATATATATATATATATATATATATATATATATATATATATAAAACCAGGTTGTGTAGTATGTGCACTCTCACCAACAAGTTCCAACTTGCCAGGGTGCTGTAGCAAGGAATGTAGACTTTCAAATAGGTAAAGCACTCATTGGACTGTAGACATCAGAGTTAATTCCAAACTTTATTGTGACGTTTCGGGACCAACAGCGTCCCTTCCTCTGTCAAAGATCAAGTGAGAAAATGAAACTTTTATAGGCCTACAAACCACTCCCCCAGTAGGCTACCAATCAAAGTGAGCCGTGTGCAAAAAAGCCTAAACATGTGCAATTAGTGTAATAATAATCATAAACACTGGGAATATACTGTGCTTAAATAATATAGGTGTGTCCATATAGGTAGTGTTAATATCAGGGTGAATGTGAAACCAATAACCCCCAAGTGTACCTTGATCATGATCGTAATCCATACGAGTCTAAATCGTCAAAAAACATATGTGTAGGACAACAAAAGTCCTGATAGGCTGAAAACATTACGCCCCTGATGAATAATTGGTCAGTTGGTTCATACACCACTCCTACAGAGACCCGTATGTCAACATCGATGGTGCATCGTTACTAATGCCCCAGTGTGATCCACATACATCGGATGTGACCTTCTGATCGTAACTCAACTTCTTGCCTCCAGATCTTCATGCAATGTGCCATATACTGTGTTATGCACCTATCTCTATGGTACCTAGTTATGCTCACAAATCTATAATATCGCAAGTAGGGGAATTATGTGTATTGGACATGATGTCACACACCCTGGAAGTCCCGCCGCTCCACCGGGATCACCCCAAAGCCGCCACCCCTATGTATTGAGATTATGTGGGACTGTGACTCCTATGGAGGCGCCGGTCAGTATGGAGGGGCGGGAATGGCGGGAAAATAGTGGGATTGTCCAGGGTCTTATCAAGATAAGCTGTCTGTATAAAAGGAGTGTGTGTTTTCAATAAAATCAGTTCCTGTTAAACCTGAAGGCTAGTCTGTCTAGTTATTTGGGTTGGCTCCAGCTAAAATCACTTTCCTGGGCTACATAGCACCCTGCTGCAGGCAAAGGATAGCTATATTATGTTGTGTATTTATTTAATTTCTCTCTCTCTCTCTCTCTCTCTCTCTCTCTCTCTCTCTCTCTCTCTATATATATATATATATATATATATATATATATAAAACAAGCATAGTCCATCAGTAGTAATGTATTTTTCATTTTCATCCCTATATCTACTAGTGCACCAAATGTGGAAGTGTTATACAGTTTTAATAAAGTTTCTAATTTGCTTTTATTGTGTAATATTCTTCTCTTGTAGCATTGAACATAAGCTTTCTGTGTTTTCAGACTCCCATTGGGTTCTATGACATCCGTGACCTGAAGGGTGGCGGATTGAAAATCAGGTACGCTGAGTCGGAAAAGAGCTTCAAATAGTGTCGAATAGGAGGGAGAATTAACACAATTCCACTCAAATTTCACGGGTTTTCAACTCGTGTCGATCTGCGTCGGAATTAGATTGCAGAATCGTATGTTACATCACAAATTTCAACATTTGACGATTTTGACGCTTTGATAACTACGGCGGATCAATCTCGCGACAATTACGACGTGGAATTCCAGCATATTTTCAGTTGACGCTTTGATAAATATCCCCCGTAGTATCGATACTTAGGGGTAGATTTACCAAGCAGCGGATGCTGTCGACATTTAGCGATGCCAGGCGGACATGATTCGCTGCAGCAAATCGTGTCCACCCGGCATTTGATAAATGTACCCCTTAGACCGTTAGACCTGGAGATGGCATTGATGGCTTTGCAATTTGACAGAGACTCCTAACCATCTCCATTAATTGATCCATCTTTGCATCCATGCTTTCCAAAATACCTGCTTGGGCCCCAAGTAGTTGCCCTTGATGGTCAACAGCCTTAATCACCAATAGAGGTAACAAAAAGAGAATCCAAGCCGTAATTAGAAGACCAAGAAGAAGTCCAAAATTCAGTAACGTGCGGGTAATAGACAAGAAAGAGTCGTAAGCCAAAGAATAAACTAGTCTAGGCCATGGTCAAAAACAATTGGGCAAAGGTCAGTACAAGCACAATCCAAGAGCAGGGTCCAGTGTCACTTTTATCTTTAATGGGAGATTAAAATAACAGTGAAGTTTATTTTAGAATGAAACTAAGAAGTCTCACATGCTTTTTGCAATTTGAAAGATCACACTAAAGGACCCATTTAATAAAGGAGTAACACCTGTTTGCTTCTCTATTAGCTAATCTGACTACTTTGATTTACGAGACATGAAAGTTGAATTGGCAACCATATTTATTTAAAAAAACATCTAACCGCACAATATACAACATGAAGATCAGTGAACGAATGATAAGTTTGGTGCATGAATATTTGAATTTAAGATTCTGAGAACGAATGACTCTCTGTGTCTCTCTCTGTAAAATAAACTCTCTTTCTATTTATATATGTATTGTTGTAACCATGAGTTATTTTATCTTATAAACACGTCTAAATTTAATATGCATTTCCAAAAAAAAAAAAAAAAAAGTTGTTTGTTTTGTGTGTAAAGAAATACAAGCGTGGTTTTTGCAATTAGCTTTTGGAATATGGAATTATGTAAAGCAATTTTTCATTTAAAATGTCACTTTACAGTTTAAATTTATATTTCAACACATGTATTTATTGATATGTGTATGTCAGCTTAGTTTTGAGCGAATGTTATATTAAAATACCGTTCTGTTTGCACCTTTTATGTCGTTCATGATTTGTCTCCAACACCTATTAATTTTTAATATATATGCCACCTAAAAGCTGGCGAAAACTCATTGCGGACGTTGACGCAAATGTAGTCACAAACATATTGATTGATTAATTAGCACATGTTGTCTGTATGGTCTTATACCATTGTGAACACTAGCTATGATCATGGTAGTACTCTGAGATATGAGGCGTATTTTGGTTAATCTAGTGTATGATACAAATTGACATATTATACCTTGGTACCATTAGGTTTGAATTTATGTTGTGTTTACCTTGAGTGGATAATGGTGACATGTGTGATTTAAAGCTAGGATTGAGCCCGCATTTACGTACAGCATTAGGATGGTAACACGTTGTATTTGTGTCTGAGATCTAGTGTGTAGTATTTATTCTACAGCTCTCACACAGGTTTGTTTGTTTGCATAGTGTTAGAATATACATAACCCCCTTTGGCGGTGCCTTGATGACATCAGTTCAGTTGGATATAGTGGTTGGGTACGTCTCGTATATGCTTATTAGAAAGATTATAAAGAGAGAGTCAATGGGGCATAGCCATTGCGGACCAGTATAGTTGGGAATATATTAGTTCTCCACATTGTTTACGAGCAGGCATTGCCATGGCGACACATGTAACCCTTCTATACCCTAGGGGTGGTGGTCGGCTCTGGTATGATGCTGATTAGGACGGGTAATATGGATCAGTGATATTAGTTGAGACCCTTAGAGGATTATGACTATCACACTCCCGCAAGGGCATGGCAAATACAGTTTGAGTGCGAAGCGATATGTGAGTGTTACATTAGGTGACTTGGAGTGACATTTTGGATTGCATGCGGGGTGTGGTCTAGGTTGCTTTGGAGACAGTTGGAGGCGGATATCGGCCAATTACAATAAGGGGTGTGTGACATCATGTCCAATACACATAATTCCCCTACTTGCGATATTATAGATTTGTGAGCATAACTAGGTACCATAGAGATTGGTGCATAACACAGTATATGGCACATTGCATGTAGATCTGGAGGCAAGAAGTTGAGTTACGATCAGGTGGTCACATCCGATGTATGTGGATCACACTGGGGCGTTAGTAACGATGCACCATCGATGTTGACATACGAGTCTCTGTAGGAGTGGTGTTTGAACCAACTGACCAATTATTCATCAGGGGGCGTGATGTTTTCAGCCTATCAGGACTTTTGTTGTCCTACACATATGTTTTTTGACGATTTAGACTCGTATGGATTACGATCATGATCGAGGTACACTTGGGGGTTATTGGTTTCACATTCACCCTGATATTAACACTACCTATATGGACACACCTATAGTATTTAAACATCAGTATATTCACAGTGTTTATGATTAGTATTACACTAATTGCACATGTTTAGGCTTTTTTGCACATGGCTTACTTTGATTGGTAGCCTACTGGGGGAGTGGTTTGTATGCCTATAAAAGTTTAATTTACTCACTTGATCTTTGTCAGAGGAAGGGACGCTGTTGGTCCCGAAACGTCACAATAAAGTTTGGATTTAACACTGATGTCTACAGTCCAGTGAGTGCTTTACCTATTTGAAAGTCTATATATATATATATATATATATATATATATATATATGTATCCAGTATATATATATATATATATACAGTATATATATATATATATATATATATATATATATATATATATATATATATATATATAAACTGTTTTTAAAATGGCTTAGGGACTGCCTCTGTACTATGTTGCCCTATAGTTGTTTATAAAGCCTTATATGTGCTTGTATATTTCAGAGCCAATAGAGTGGCCAGGTAATGACCCAGTGGGTCAGAAGTGACTATAGAAACACTATCTCAACAACCTGAAGATTACCCAGGATGTGACTACCAGGTAACAGAATAATCCAGAGGTATAGGGAAAAGAAGAATTTACGGTAGCAGAGGTACAAAAGCAGATCCAGAAGACAGGTCAGAGTCAGGCAGAGGTCAATAACTTGCGGGAAAGGTACATAATCGGAAGAAAGTAAAAAAGGAGGTAGACAGGATATGTATCAGAACACCCAGGAACAATATCCTAACAAAGATCAAAAAGTGGTTGCTAATGTATCAATAAATAGTGCCGACTGCAGGTAATTTACACTGAGAAAATGCAAAATGGGCACAATGAGGCATCCGAAAAAACATTATGCAGCATGCCAGCAAAAAAATGAAGTGGCATCTGTGACCAAAAACAAAGCAGTCAATATCTTATTATTTTACAGTTTTAATAGTTTAATGTTATTTAATGTAATCACATGGATTAATTATAATTATAAATCCTCAAGGCAATCCTCAGCAATATTGATTGAATTAGATCAAGAAGAGTGAGAGGTTCTATCTGTAAGGGAAAAAAAATACTAGCATGCTGCACAAAAGAGAGTGATCCAGTCTTTGAATTTGTGACAAACAGCTTTCCTCGCTGGGCATGCATCTTTTCCAGCATCAGGTGGAGTACTGTCGTTTCAGAATTAAACTAGCTGGAATCAATGGCTGAGGCCCAACTCACCACAAACCTTTACAGGAACACTGGAAATAAACACAGTGTCAAAGCAAAGGCCAAGGATAGGAGAGCAATGAGACTAAACTTAGTATATGGACTTTGGTATTTTAATCCGCTCCTACAAAACAAAACAACAATGAATTACTAGAAAGTAACTACGTTTATAAATTCAAATATCAAAAGGAAAACATACTTTTGTAAAAGTTTAGTCTTGCTTTCCAGATGAAGACAAACTTTTATAAGTTACTTAAAGTGAAGGTTAAGTTTCAGCATATGAAATACAGGAATGCATTCTTTAATATTACCCTAATCTAATCGCTAACTTTTTTTTCTTCTTTTTTTTCACAATTTTCTTATTTTTACATTGTTATCTCCCTACCTATGCGATCTCTAACTCCTCCCACACACCAGTTCCGGCTTTTCTTGTGTTTGACATAGAGAGCGGTCCCACCCGCTTTCTACGTCTTCCTAAAGCGCGTTCACGAGGCTCAGTGAAACAGCGCATGCGCCAATTGCCGATTTTACAGTGTTCTGCGCAAGCGAGAATGGGCAAGTTCTATGATGGATTCCTGAATATTTGGAATACGCATGCGCGAATCGTGAACGCTCACGGAAGCCAACAATAGGTCATGCGCACATGGTCAAATATGCGGATGACGTGCACTGACGGCCACCTAACGGCCAGAAATTCAATTGGCTGCTACAGAAATGTGATCGGCAGCAAAAAAAAAAATACAAATTAAGGGTTGCATTTGTGTACAATCGCAAATGGAACGATAATGATGATAACTCGGTTTGTAAGTAGATTTAGAAAGAATCATGAATGAAAGTGATATTGATTTTGTGAAACCAATGAAATCCTGGATAGGCATAAATGTAAGTTTACCTTCACTTTAAATGCAGATCTCCTGATAGCAGAGGAATCAAGGGTAAGGAAATCTAAAGTCAGGCAGTCCAGGTCAAAGCCTCACAGGGAAAAGCAGCAGAATTTCAATAAACAAATGCAAACATTGCTCAAAACATTTTTGTACATCTTAAGCAATATTCCTCTTTGTTGTCCCTAGTAGCATCAGTTCGGGCCACTTTTAGGTCCTTGATGTTTATATGAGTAGAGATATAGGGATATTTTCAGAGTAGATACATAACAAAACTATATGAACCTAGTATTATAAAGTTTACAACTTAAGGACCAAAACCAAACCTTTTAAAATGACTACGTAGCTGCTATATACAGCACCCCACTCACGCTTATTTTATCAGGGAAGAGGAGATATATCTATTCTACTAGGAGGGGTATAAAAATATAAGGATAGAGGTATATACCATATTACGTATTGTAATATAAGGGGATAAATGCTAAGTTAAAGTTTGAGAAAGGTTCCCCATTTAGAGTACATGGTCAGTAAACTGTAGTATTCAATGTTAACTGTGAGGCTAAATAGGTACAATTAAAATAGTCCCCAGGGGATTTATACATATGTGAGTTAGTTTTGTCTGATGAGGATTTTTAGCCTTGTGCTTTAGCTAAGTTATCTCTTGTCCCCTACCTTGCTCCATTATTATCCGCAAGCCACGTGGAGGGGGGCATTATGATGCTGTAGTACAGTTTTAGTAAAGGGACAGTGA
Source organism: Bombina bombina (assembly GCF_027579735.1). Classification (NCBI taxonomy): domain Eukaryota; kingdom Metazoa; phylum Chordata; class Amphibia; order Anura; family Bombinatoridae; genus Bombina; species Bombina bombina. Next base: position 714,262,121 of record NC_069501.1, on the reverse strand, counting down.
TACGTTTGAAGAGCTTCTAAATCATGCTGGTATCTAAGTTGCTTATAAGTGTAAGACACACATTTAATACAGTTTATCCTGGGGATAATATCTAGCCTGTATCCTCGCTAGGGTATATATATATATATATATATATATATATATATATATATATATAAAAAACATAATAATAATACAAATATGAAATACCAGTGAGTTGAATTATATAATCTGGACCAAAGATAAAACTCAATACCACACAACATACTTGTATGTCCCAAAGCATCTTTGCCATGATTGTAGAGCAGGCTACTATGTGGGCAAATTGCTTTTATTCTATTATATATATATATTCCCCATTTTCAACACTATCTATCCTGGAGATAACCTATTACCCCTCTATGGTATTTATTACGATAACATATAACAAACTCAATACTGCATAACATACGGGAATGTCCCAAAGTTGTCTTCACCATTCTTATAAGGCAGACGGCGGTAAGGCCAAGTTGCTTTTATTCTATTATGTAAGCCCTAAGATTCTTGTCTTTGAGTAAGGCTGAGTCCCTTCAGCCATATAGGAAACTCTCTGATAGAGGCTGTTGCGATGGGTCAAGATTGATCGTAGGGTTCAAGCCGTCCTCTTCTGATGACCAATCAGGGAAACGAGGGCCCGGTGTAGTCAAGCCATTTGCGGTAACTCTCTGGCTCTTCTGATGTCCCTCCAAGGAAACATAAGAACTTTATGTGATCAAGCCATTTATAGGAGACTTCGGGTTGTGGATCTATTTTATTATAGCTGTCTCCTGGTGCAGTGGTATGTGTTAGGGAGTGTGTCTGTGATGCTGCCATGCCTTCCTGGGAGCCCCCTCCAAACACCCCTTCTGCCATGCTTAGTGATCAGTGTCCTTCCATTTGTAGAAAGTCTCTCCAATTACCAGATATACTCTTTGAGACTATCCTTGTTTTCAGTAAAGTACTTAATTCTGAAGTTTTGGCAGGAGTCTTCAGCCCTGCCCCTCCGTATAGTGGCTTAAGTGATATCACTGGATAAAACTTCAGAGGAGGAAGTTTCTACTGCCATGGATCTGAATCAGGTGGCTCTGTTACCATCTCGCCTTCTCTAGTTGCTGCTACTGTGTTTGTGGCTTTCAGGTGGTTCATTAGATAATCAAATGGGTCCCTAGCCAGAAGGCAAAGGCACCGTTCTTCGAATCTGGCCATGTGGTTGCTTATTGGGACTCCGTCCCATAAGGCTGCCATCTTAACTGTAGAATAATACATGCTTCTTGTGGTGAACCCCTTTATAATTCACTGTTGTCTTCATCTTTATGTATATGTCCCCTCTTATAGGAAAGCGTTATAGGCAGAGTCTGTGCTGAGATGTTTGGTGTTGGCAAAATACCTCGGAGTACCGAGAGGGGAACATCACCTACTATGAGCCGCCGCTCTAGGCCTCTTCTGTCTAATCCCTTGCTCCAGTGTTAAGAATACAGCGTGAATGGCAGGATTTGGTAAGCATTTGTATATGTGGGTTGAATGTGAGTTCTGAGTCTAGTGTGACCCCAAGGCAGCGGACCTGGGGTGAGGTGTTGAGAATAGAGTCTCCAACCATCAGAGAAATGTCAGGTGTCGGATGTCTCGAAGAGGGGGGAATAAGAAGCAGCTCAGTTTTGGACAGATTGAGTTGGAGGTAGTGTGAAGACATCCAAGAGAAAATTGCAGAGAGACAGTCAGAAATCTGGTTGAGTAAAGAGGGAGAGATATCAGGAGAGGAAAGATAGATTTGGGTATCATCAGCATATAGGTGGTACTGGAATCCAAAGGAGGCTATAAGTTTTCCAAGGCAGGATGTATAAAGAGAGAAAAGCAAGGGATCCAAGACAGAGCCTTGCGGTACTCCAACTGAGAGAGGCATAGGATCACACGATATGTTGTTAAAGGAAACTGAAAACGAGCGGTTTGAAAGATATGATGCAAACCAGGAGAGGGCTGTGTCTCGGATGCCAAATAAATGTAGTATTTTTAGGAGGAGAGGATGGTCAACTGTGTCAAAAGCTGCGGACAGGTCAAGAAGAATTAGTAATGAGTAATGGCCTTTTGCTTTGGCTGATAACAGGTCATTTGTTACTTTAGCAAGAGCGGTTTCTGTTGAGTGTTTAGGGCGGAAACCAGATTGTAGTGGATCAAGTAAGGAGTTAGTTGTGAGAAATTGAGTTAGCTGATTATAGACTAGTCGTTCCAATAATTTTGAAGCAAAGGGAAGTAAGGAGACCGGTCGATAGTTAGAAGGCGTGGAGGGGTCAAGCGAGGGCTTTTTTAGGATTGGTATGATTGACGCATGCTTGAATGTGTCAGGAAATGTGCCAGCAGTGAGCGATTGGTTAAAGAGATGAGTTAGGGTAGGGGTTAGTGAAGCAGAGAGAGGGGGAATAAGTCGTGAAGGAATAGGGTCAAGTGGGCAGGTTGTGAGATGAGCCGAGGATAGGAGTGCCGAGACGTCTTCCTCTGTTACAGGAGGGAAATAGCATAGATTTTTGTTAATAGAAGGGGTGGGTAGGATCGCTGGGTTTGCGGGGTGCGAGGTGCAGATCTCTTTTCTAATGGTGTCAATTTTATTTTTGAAGTGATCAGCAATAATTTGAGCAGTGAGGTTGGTAGTGGGCGGGGGGGCAGGCGGACGTAGAGGGGAGTTAAAGGTTGAGAACAGTTTTCTGGGGTTGGATGCGTGAGATGACACGAGGGAGGAGAAATAGACTTGTTTTGCCAGGCTGAGCGCAGAGTTGTAGGACTTAAGGGTAAATTTATAATGTTGGAAATCAGCAAAGGTGCGTGATTTCCTCCACTGCCGTTCAGGGGCCCGTGAGCATCGCAGAAGATATCTGGTCTGTTTAGTGTGCCACGGTTGCCGTCGAGTGGTTGATGTATGTCGAAGAGTGGAGGGTGCAGTTTTGTCAAGTGTTGATTTTAGTGCCGAATTATACTGTAGACTCACGAGGGTTGGACAAGAGAGGGAAGAAATGTCAGAGAGCAGAGGACTCAGTTGAGTGGAAAAGTCTGTGAGATCCAAGTCATTTAAATTCCTGTGAGGTAGCAGTTTTTTGGGGGCTTGCAAAGATGTAGCAGGTAGAGTGAGAGAGAATGTTAATAGATGATGGTCAGAGAGAGGAAAGGGGAAGTTAAGGGAGTTGGAAACAGCACAGAGATTTGTGAAGACCAAGTCTATGGAGTTGCCTTCACAGTGTGTTGGAGATATTGTCCACTGGGACAGGCCTAAAGAGGTGGTAAGGGATAGAAGTTTAGAGGCAGCAGGCGTGTTAGGCTTATCAAGGGGTATGTTGAAGTCCCCTAAGATGAGAGAAGGGACATTAGAAGAGAGAAAATGTGGAAACAAGGCTTCAAAGTGGTCCAGAAATTGTGATGCTGGGCCAGGGGTCCGATAGATAACTGCAACACGAAGAGCTATAGGGGAGAAGAGGCGGATAGCGTGAACTTCAAAAGATGAGAAGGAAAGAGAGGGGGTGAAGGAATGCAGTGAAAGGTACTGTGTGGAGACAGGAGAGTTCCTACTCCTCCTCCTTGTTTGTCTCCAGGCCTGGGAGTGTGACTGAAGTGCAGGCCGCCATAGGACAGAGAGGCTACAGCAGTTGTGTTAGAGGAGGAGAGCCAAGTTTCAGTGAGGGTTAACAGGTTAAGTGAACGTGAAATAAATAGGTTGTGAATAGATGTAAGCTTATTGCATACAGAGCGTGCATTCCAAAGGGCACACGAGAATTGGGGTGTATGGACTAGCACTGATATAACCTTTCACATATGATTTAGTTTTAATACCAATTTTTACATCCCTTACATTCCTATTGGCTGATTTGATTTTTTAAATTCAAATCAGCCAATAGGATGAGAGCTACTGAAATCCTATTGGCTGTTCAAATCAGCCAACAGGATGAGAGCTACTTAAATTCTATTGGTTGATTTGAATAGCCAATAGAATTTCAGTAGCTCTCATTCTATTGACTGATTTGAACAGCCAATAGGATTTCAGTAGCTCTCATCCTATTGTCTGATTTAAATTTAAAAAATCAAATCAGCCAATAGGAATGCAAGGGATGTCATTTTGAAAATTCTCCCTTGCATTGAAGGGCGATGATACCCACATTTTTTCTTTCATGATTTAAAAAGATAATGCATTTTTAAACATCTTTCTAATTTACTTCTATTATCTAATTTGTTTTATTCTCTTGATATTCTTTGCTGAAAAGCATATCTAGATATGCTCAGTAGCTGCTGATTGGTTGCTGCACATAGAAGCCTAATGTGATTTGCTCACCCATGTTCATTGCTGTTTCTTCAAATAAGGATATCTAAAAAATGAACCAAAATAAATAATAGAAGTAAATTGTAATGTTGTTTTAATTTGTATGTTCTATCTGAGTCATGAAAGAAAGATTTTGGGTTTAGTGGCACTTTAAGTATTAGGCGGCGACCGTATGAAGAAGATGCTCCGTGCCTGATGTCTTTAGGATGGACCCGCTCCGTGCCACCGGGATGAAGATAGAAGACGCTGCCGGTATGAAGAAGAAGATGCTTCCTGGATGAAGATAGAAGAACTCTGCCTGGATGAAGACTTCACCGCTTGGATGTCCGGACTTCAGAAACTGTAAGTGGATCGTCGGGGGTTAGTGTTCATTTTTTTAAACTTTTTTGGGGTGTTTTTTTTTTAGATTAGGGTTTGGGCTTTTCTTAAAAGAGCTGAATGCCATTTTAAGGGCAATGCCCATACAAATGCCCTTTTCAGGGCAATGGGTAGCTTAGGTTTTTGTTAGTTTTTTTATTTTGGGGGGTTGGTTGGGTAGTGGGTTTTACTGTTGGGGGGTCTTTGTATTTTTTTTCAAGTAAAAGAGCTGATTTCTTTAGGGCAATGCCCCACAAAAGGCACTTTTAAAGGCTATTGGTAGTTTATTGTAGGCTGTTTTTTTAATTTGGGGGAGCTTTTTTATTTTTATAGGGCTATAAGGTTAGGTGTAATTGTTTTTATTTTGGATAATTTAGTTTGTTATTTTTCGTAATTTATTGTTTGTTATTTTTTTGTAATTTAGTGTTTTTTATTTTTTGTAATTTAGTATTTTTTATTTTTTGTAATTGTAATTTTTTTTTTTAGTAGTGTTAGGTTTTTTGAATTTGTAATTTAATTTTTTTAATTGATAGTTATTTTAATTTTAGTATAATAGTAATGTTAGTTTAATTTATAGTTTAAAAGTTTTTTTTATTTCATAGGTAAGTTTTTATTTATTTTAAGATCGGGATCTTGTAATATTAATATAAAGTTAGGGGGTTGTTAATTTTAGGGGTTAATAGTTTAATTTAGTTTTTTGCGATGTGGAGGGCTGGCGGTTTAGGGGTTAATAACTTTATTTAGTGGCAGCTATGTCGGGGAGCGGCGGAATAGGGGTTAATATCTTTATTATAGTGTGGGCGATGTTGGGGTGCCGGGGGAATAGGGGTTATTAACTTTATTATAGTGGTGGCGATGTCGGGCAGCAGCAGAATAGGGGTTAATACATTTTATTAGTGGTGGCGATGTTGGGAGCGGCAGATTAGGTTAATAACTTTAATATAGTCTAAATATAGGGGGTGTGAGAGAGTAGGTAATATTGCTAATTTGCTTTAAATGGTGCCACCCTTATAGTAAATATAAAATATAAAAGAAAGATAGAAAAAAATACCAGGGTATATAAGATTACCCTAGAACAGCAAGGGAATAAACGGCACACATAGAAGACTTTCAAAAATTTATTTATAATAATTTCCCAAAAAAACACTTAAGTATATAGCGATATCTTATCTGTCAATATCAGTTACCACTAAAGACAGCAAAATCTAAAACATTTTAAGTGCACTTAGACCTAATACTTTCCCTATGCTATAAATTACAAAAAGACATCATAAACAATAAGGGGTTAACCAGAAAACTCATGTTTATAACGAATGTTACATAGAATCTAATGTTTATAGGACATTTATAGTAAGTAGGCAAAATACATGTTAAACATATGGCTGCAGTCCAAACAGAGGTGAACTATATTATGTATCAAAAAGCGCTTGTTTTTCCTCTTTATATATACCAGGGAATCTTCTCTTAAGGCAAATAAATGTGCCGCAAGTAGTACTGCTGGATAAAGAGTCTCTAGCAAGTGTAATAATTCAGTTGGAAAACACAGCATATACTTAGCTTAAGTCCTCCGGTTTTTGTTGTTTCCACTTGTCTTCTGCTTGCAAGCACCTGTGATGATTACTTGGCGTGTGACATCAGCAATAGTGGGAGTGGTCTCTCGTCACCAGGGACTATGAGTGGCTATAGACAGAAGGATCCATTTGAATCAATTTTGCATTGTAAGTTTTGCCAAGAACTTTGACAAATGACTGTATCGCAAAGTTATGTATATGTTCACCTATCGTATAGGCACATCTTCCATTGCACTCCAATAGCACACTCCTCAAAACCACTTACTCCACTGTCGGAGTCACACCTGAAAGATTCGTAGCTCACTTTAAAGGTACAGCTGCATGTATAGAGCCAAAAATGTCTCTGAAGAAACAAAAGATTCAGGGAATAGGCCTGGACAGGTGCACTAGAAATCCTGGCCCACGGTACATTCAACAGGTACCTGGGTTCTCATAAACACATAGTGCCAACGCACGTTTCTCCCCCACCTCCAGTATGTGTTACAGGGGATCATCAGGGCATGTAGAGTCCTCAGTGGACTTCCTCTTTTATGCAGATACCTAATTGCTTACAGGTGTTTTTTCCCAAGTATCCTTGCAACACCTTAAAGCTGTATCACTTTTAACCCTGTATTTCAAAAAAGCCTCTCAAAACTCAAAATTGTGTTAGAAAGTAATAGGTAAATATGTTTTGGTTCAACCTAATTCCTGGTTACCCCCAATACTTTCAAATACACAACAGAAGAGATAGAAATTACCCTCTTAAACTGGCGCACACTTCAAACAGATGTTTATTATATTTAAAAAAAATGAAAATTTATAAAAAGTGGACAAATTCAAGCTTATCGTTTAAACCTTTTGGGAATCTAGTTCCCAGTCTGTAGATCCATTTCGCCTCTTTTTGCAGGAGGACCCTATCATTATTTCCACCACGTCCATTTGTGATGCCTTTATCTATTATGATAAATTTCAATGAATCTACATTTTTATTGTGTACATTACAAAAATGCCTGGCAACATTAGTTTCTCTGGAGTGGAGAATATCGTCCCTGTGCTCCTGTACTCGGTCCTTCACCAATCTTTTCGTTTTTCCAACATAGAAAGCCGGACAGGAGCACCGCAGAAGATATATCACCCCCTCCGATTTGCAGTTAAAGAAGAATCTTATATCAAAGATCTTTCCATCCTGGACAGAGAATTGTTTAGTGCTATCCATGTGGGCACAGTATACACAGTGCCCACATGGAAAGCTACCCTTAATACCTCTGTCCTTTCTCAGCCAATCAGAGGCCGAAGGGCCCCTTGAGAATTGGCTCCTCACCAGTTTGTCCTTTAAACTTTGTGCTTTTCTAGCTGTTAGCAAAGGTGTATCCCCCATCACACTGTTCACTTTTTCATCAAGGGATAGGATGTGCCAATTTTTCTTGAAAACTGACCTTAGACTCTCCCATTGATTATTAAAATTAGAGATAAATCTAATTTTATTAGTTTCATTTTTAGAATTATTGCGATATAGTAAGTCATCCCTGGACATATTTCTTGCTTTCCAGAGAGATTTCTTGAGGCACTTGTTAGAATAACCTCTTTTTAGGAATCTCTCTTTCATTAGGGCTGCATGAGTGTCAAACTTGGAGAGAGAAGAGCAATTTCTCCTCAGACGGAGGAATTGGCCATACGGGATCCCTTTTTTAAGGTGGTTCGGATGGCTACTATCTGCATGTAATATATTGTTAGTTGCGGTCTTTTTCCTGTAATTTTCCGTCACTATTCTTACTCCCTCTTTTTTCAAAGTCACATCTAGAAAATTTAGTTCTACTGTATTGGTTTCTGACGTCAGGATGATGTTCTTGTCGTTGTGGTTAAGGACCGCAACGAATTCATTGAATTCTTCTGCCGTCCCATCCCACAGGACAAGAACATCATCCACATATCTAATCCATAGTAGCACTTTGTCCTCAAAGATCCTTGAATAGTACTCAAAGATCTCTGATTCCCAAAGGCCCAGATGTAGACATGCATATGTGGGGGCACAAACTGCCCCCATCGCTGTCCCACACAGTTGGCGAAATATCTGTCCGTCAAATGAAAAAATATTATTTTTCAAGACAAACTCTAACAGGGAGTAGACAAATTCAGTATGTTCAGCATATACAGTAAAGAAAGAGACAGATGCGCCACATGGCCCAATATTGTTTGTTCAACACAATAATTATGGTCTAGTCGTGCTAGTATAAACTCACAATTTGAAATGCACTTCAGTTAGTGCAATAGGAGCAGTCTGGGATCAATCACAGTCACCCAGCAGACCGACCTCTAGGGTAGATAGGATTAATCTGTAGTGGAAATATAAAGAGACACAGGGGTGCCTATATGGCCTAGTACAGTTTGGTCCCAAGATATATTACTATATTTAAGTAATATACTCACAATTGGTAAAGCATCTCCAGTGATGCAAATCAGGCAGGATGGGATCAATACAGTCACCCAACAGACTATGACAGGGTTCCCACAGGAAGCAAACAGCAAAGGTCCCAATGAAGGCCAAGGTTTGGTCCAAATAATGCACAAGAGCAAGTGTTTTTATAAAAAAAATAATATTTACTATATAAAAACAAATAAAAACAAGCGACGCGTTTCTCAGCACACAGGCTGTTTCATCAGGCTTACAACATATAACTAAAACACTTGCTACTTATAGCCAACATATGTATCAGCTTTAATTGGACACACCTGTTAGGGGGGTGGCATGAAGAAATTTCTTTTTAGACTACCCTATCAGCATTCGCTATAGTGGATGACAAGTGTAACTCACATTATAGATCATAACATTGTAATGGATGATGTGTACCAACAATAGTGTTTGTTTGTTTGTTTAATTCCCCCACTATGTATTCACATATATGTTTATCCATCCAAAGGATCAAAAAATCCTGTTAGGCACCACTGACAAGTGAACTCATATGCGTGATATAGTTGTACAAATTCCCCGTATTAATGGCTCTGCAGTATTAGAGATGCATTAGCTTACTTGAGGTTAGTATTAATATATACTTGCCTTACTTGAGGTTAATATTGTTATATCGTGTGGCGATGTGTCGATAGAAAGTAAACTTTCATATTGGCATTTCCTACGGCGTTCTCTACTTGTTACTGCGCATGCGTGTGATGTCATCTGTCAGTCCCTGTCTTACAGATGCGCATGTGTGTATCCCCTAAGTATCGTAGCGATATTCTGATGCTAATTAGTTTGTTTAGAGAGGTTCTGATACTAAAAGTATATCATGGTGTGCTGGGATAGTTATTAGGATATGCCACTATATTATTTAGATCAACAAACTTTCCTGTAAATAGAGTTAGGGCAATATCCCATTACGGTTGTAAATATTATCTTCCTCGTCACAGACTAACTATCTATGTTCTTGATCTGAAGTTACCTTTTCCTCAACATAAGTATAATAGTGATAACTGTGTGATGATGATTAAAACGGTGACAATTTGATAAACTACTAATCTATGTTGTATTATCGGAACTAATTATCAACAGAGGCTATAGATATTCATAAGGCATAAGATAATCTATCAGTGTAGTCTCCTAATCAATTTCCGTGAACTAATGTAATGTGTCTAATGTATAGATTGATAGGGATAAATGTATATAATATGTCTATCTGAAGTGTCTTATGTGTTGTTAAATGTACACTATATTAACATCAGCCCAGTCATAATAGTAACATCTCCCAATAAGGACTTCTATGTTTGCGCGTGTCTATTTATATGGGAATATATATATTACATTATCATCAAACTAAATGAACAAGTGCAATATTGTAGTGATCTGTGGGAAACGCAAGTATGACTAATGACAGAGAACCCGTTATTGGCTAAATTAATACCCCATAGAGTGTATATTGTGACTATTAGTGCGACATATATTTATATGTAGTATAATCTACATATGTACACCCTAATTATGTGTAGATGAATTCTAGATGATTTATAAGTGTATACGTGACTGTGTGTATATGTGACTAATATTATGATACATAATATAATTATTATAATAAAAGTATATATAAATATATGCAATAGAGGATTGTGTTAGTGTGTTATATACCAAATCCAATTGATGGTATACTAATAGAAGCACCATTAGTGTCAAAGGCCTATCATATCCTTTGTGTGTATTTTATAAAGGTGTATGTGAAGGTAGGAGGGTATGTGTGATATATGGAGAAATGAGTAAAAATATATAAAGACTTGCATCATTAAGATAGAGATATGGATATATAATTTACATCATTGAGATAGAGGTATAGATATATAACCCTATTTTCGTGGTGACAGACAGTGGTAAGATAATATATCTGTGTACCTAACCTAAGAGCCCTCAGATCACTCATTAAACCAATATAATGAGTGCTGAAGAGGAAAGCAGAAATTAGATAAGTATAGCCAATCAGATGTCAAAAGCGGCTAAATCCACACATTCATTGAGACCGTCTGGTACCAGGGTGTGAAGTTTATGTATCCAGTAGGTCTCCCTACGACGCAAGTTAAGAAAGGCATTGTTACTGTTTCGAGATATTTGCTCAATAGGTAGTATAGACAGCGTTTTTGTGCTTCCTTTATGTGCAAAGGCACAATGCCTTGACAGACTATGTTTGAGGTAATTCCTCTTAATGTTGTAAGTGTGTTCACTCCAACGTTTCTTTATAGCACGACTAGTGCGTCCTACATATTGGGCTCCACATGAACAGTTCACTAAATAGATCACATAGGTCGACTCACAGGATAACCTCTTGCTGATTTTAAACTCTTCTCCTGTTTGATTAGAGGAGGAAGTATTGTTACCTCTTTTTATGACTCTGCACATATTGCATTTATTCTTCAAACATTTGTACACTCCAGTTGGGGGAACAAAATTGCCCAGAAAGGTCCTTTTTTGGCATGGTCTATGTCATTAGTCATACTTGCGTTTCCCACAGATCACTACAATATTGCACTTGTTCATTTAGTTTGATGATAATGTAATATATATATTCCCATATAAATAGACACGCGCAAACATAGAAGTCCTTATTGGGAGATGTTACTATTATGACTGGGCTGATGTTAATATAGTGTACATTTAACAACACATAAGACACTTCAGATAGACATATTATATACATTTATCCCTATCAATCTATACATTAGACACATTACATTAGTTCACGGAAATTGATTAGGAGACTACACTGATAGATTATCTTATGCCTTATGAATATCTATAGCCTCTGTTGATAATTAGTTCCGATAATACAACATAGATTAGTAGTTTATCAAATTGTCACCGTTTTAATCATCATCACACAGTTATCACTATTATACTTATGTTGAGGAAAAGGTAACTTCAGATCAAGAACATAGATAGTTAGTCTGTGACGAGGAAGATAATATTTACAACCGTAATGGGATATTGCCCTAACTCTATTTACAGGAAAGTTTGTTGATCTAAATAATATAGTGGCATATCCTAATAACTATCCCAGCACACCATGATATACTTTTAGTATCAGAACCTCTCTAAACAAACTAATTAGCATCAGAATATCGCTACGATACTTAGGGGATACACACATGCGCATCTGTAAGACAGGGACTGACAGATGACATCACACGCATGCGCAGTAACAAGTAGAGAACGCCGTAGGAAATGCCAATATGAAAGTTTACTTTCTATCGACACATCGCCACACGATATAACAATATTAACCTCAAGTAAGGCAAGTATATATTAATACTAACCTCAAGTAAGCTAATGCATCTCTAATACTGCAGAGCCATTAATACGGGGAATTTGTACAACTATATCACGCATATGAGTTCACTTGTCAGTGGTGCCTAACAGGATTTTTTGATCCTTTGGATGGATAAACATATATGTGAATACATAGTGGGGGAATTAAACAAACAAACAAACACTATTGTTGGTACACATCATCCATTACAATGTTATGATCTATAATGTGAGTTACACTTGTCATCCACTATAGCGAATGCTGATAGGGTAGTCTAAAAAGAAATTTCTTCATGCCACCCCCCTAACAGGTGTGTCCAATTAAAGCTGATACATATGTTGGCTATAAGTAGCAAGTGTTTTAGTTATATGTTGTAAGCCTGATGAAACAGCCTGTGTGCTGAGAAACGCGTCGCTTGTTTTTATTTGTTTTTATATAGTAAATATTATTTTTTTTATAAAAACACTTGCTCTTGTGCATTATTTGGACCAAACCTTGGCCTTCATTGGGACCTTTGCTGTTTGCTTCCTGTGGGAACCCTGTCATAGTCTGTTGGGTGACTGTATTGATCCCATCCTGCCTGATTTGCATCACTGGAGATGCTTTACCAATTGTGAGTATATTACTTAAATATAGTAATATATCTTGGGACCAAACTGTACTAGGCCATATAGGCACCCCTGTGTCTCTTTATATTTCCACTACAGATTAATCCTATCTACCCTAGAGGTCGGTCTGCTGGGTGACTGTGATTGATCCCAGACTGCTCCTATTGCACTAACTGAAGTGCATTTCAAATTGTGAGTTTATACTAGCACGACTAGACCATAATTATTGTGTTGAACAAACAATATTGGGCCATGTGGCGCATCTGTCTCTTTCTTTACTGTAGATCATCCCTATAGGATCCAGGCCGGGTTCTCTACAGATTGCTGCCTAAAGATCACCCTCTATTTCTACTCCTCAGAGACTTTTTATTTGTATATTTGGAATTATTGAAGCACTACCTATTGTTATTTATGTGTGATATTTAGTACAACTATTGATTTAAAGTATTAATTTAATTGATCTATTGTTCATTATACACCTCACTAGGTCTGATATATTGTTATCATTTAGGGCGCCCCCTATTATATAAGAATCTTTTATAAACACACCTAGGTGTGTTTAAGCTTTTTGGCCATCTAGGGGTAGTCGACCTTATTAATTATGTTATCTGCTCTAGAAAGATCCAATAAAAGGATTAATACTAATAGTTTGGGCACCACTGAACACCACACTGAGAATGTATCTGATCCCTCCATGTACACTTTATTTACTAAATTAGAGAACTCACTTAAGTCTGAACATAGGCATTGGTGGGATTTTGAGACACTACAAAAATATAAAAACAAAAAATTGATACCCAGAGGTTTGAGAGTTTTTAAAAACTGCTCTTTCAAAGATAACAACGTTATTCTTAAAGAATGGGAAGATGCCCTCAGTGTTTGTGCTAACACTTTTATAGACATATTGATTAAACATAGAAAACAAATGTATAATGAAGTCGGTATAGAAATAGATAAAATACAACAGAATTTAGAAAAATTCGTTAACCACACTGAATTTGAGGGTTTAAGAAAATCAGCATACGACCGAGCTGATGAGTACCAGAGTGAAATAGTTAAGAGGAAAAACAAAAAATTATTAAGAGATGAGGGCGACTATGCCAAAGGGGAAATATACACCTATAATCGGAATAATGGGAGAAATTATAATAACTCCTATAATCCCCTTAAAAATACACCTAGCTTCACTCCTAGAAGACTTGATGTCAATACTAGATTGACCCAGAATCAAGGTGACAGACACCCAGATTCGTACATGAGTAGACAACATAAACACAGAGACTCAAGACATAATATGGTAAGGGAAGATTTATATCACTATCCTGACAACCAATTTAAAAATTATGAACAACCTTACCCACAGGGAAGCTATAGACAACATCAGCCCCATAGTAATACCTACTCTTACCATGACAACTATCGCGAAAACAAACACCAACATTACCAACAAAATAACTCCTATTCAGATAAATCTTTGGATAAACCAAATCAATATAACAAAACACATAAACAGAATGATGGTTTTTATTATAGACCTAATGATAACATGGGATACTCTTCTCATAGATCTAGAGATCATAACTACACTGGTAGACCATGTAATACTACTGCTGACACACATAAAGAAACACCTCCAATACAAGAAAGAGTTTCCACCAATGACCCTAGGCTCCCTGATATATCAAATCACTTTAGACCTATGAATAGATCATTTGAATCAACAAATAGATTTCAGCCTCTCAATTCTGATAATATTCAATCTCCCATGAATCCTACTACCTCTTACACTAATGAACAGAATAGGACTCCTTTTTTAGAGATGGGCCCAGACCACCGTGTAGAACACTGGTCCATGTCCCCCCGGCCACCTCGACAAAAAAGAATCCACACAAACGAGGAAACAGAGGAAAATCCTCAACCGCCAAAAAGGAAAAACTATTAAAATACAAAAAGGGAATATTTAATTTGTCAGACCACATATTATCTGACGATGAAATCAGAGTATTGGGTAGAGGTCTATCCTTTAGCCCCACTAATGGCCCTAATATGTTTCAATTGTTTGTGGATACAAACAGTTTCACTAGGAAACTTTCACTACAGAAATACTTCGCAGAGAAACGTCTGAAAAATACTGACTGTATACCCATTGTTTTGAACTCCATGGATAAACATTTAAAAGATGGTATCATTACATTTGAACCAGACACACTATTGCAACAACTGAATGATAAATACATCCAAACAGACTTTAAGCCCAAATCTAATTTTAATCCTCCCCGTGTGAAAAATTCACACATTAGTATTTTTCAATCGATGGTACTAAAGGATTTTGAAAAATTAACAAAAAAAGCCAAATATAGGCATAATTTAAGTCCTGGCGAACGTCAAGCCCTCGAATCACTCAGTGCGAATAAGAACATTGTAATACGCCAGGCGGACAAAGGAGGGGGCATTGTTCTTCAAAACAGGTCGGATTATATTCTAGAGGCCGATAGGATCTTAAAAGATGATAGCTATTATAAATTATTAGCCAAAGACCCTACCCCCATCTATCAGAAACAACTTTATTCATTACTCAAAGAAGGATTTGATGAGGGCATTATATCCAAAAAAGAAAAGGAATATCTCTATCCTAAAAACCCTAATGTGGCATTTTACTATCATTTGCCTAAGATTCACAAAAATATATCCCTTCCCCCTGGTCGTCCGATTGTGGCAGGCATTGACAGCCTGACTGACCATCTTTCAGCTTATATAGATTCTTTCTTACAGAAACACGTAATCAATCTACCCTCTTTCATTAGGGATTCCACAGATCTCCTTAACAAATTAAATAGGTTGGACATCAAAAAAACTGATGATGAACTGTGGTGGATTACCAGCGATGTGAGCTCGCTCTATTCTAATATCCCACACGACAAAGGATTGTCGGTTATTCAATCCTACTTGGCAACCGATATTTATATGCCATTGAGACAACAGCAATTCATCAGTGAAATAATCTATTTTATATTACATCATAATTATTTTCTTTATCAGGGATCTTACTACCTCCAGGTAAAAGGTACGGCCATGGGCACCAGATTCGCACCCAGTTTTGCCAATTTATATATGGGCAAATTTGAGGAGACCCACATATATGGGTCTACTATGGGTGCGAGTCTGGTGTTCTATGGCCGGTATATAGATGACCTTCTGATTCTGTTTAGGGGCACTGTAGAGGAGGCCACTATCTTCACCTCCTCACTTAACATCAATGAATTTGATCTGGAATTCACCTCCAATATTCAATCCAATACTATTGAATTTTTGGACCTATCTCTATCCTTTTCTACGAGTGGGACAATTATATCTGAAACTTTTTTCAAAAAAGTTGATTGTAATAGTTTCTTAAATTTCAACAGTAACCACTATATTAGCTGGAAGAAAAATGTGCCCTACGGACAGTTTAGGCGAATAAGACGCAATTGTAGTACTATCGAAAGTTATAAGAAACAATCTCTAGTTTTGAAGGATAGATTTTTGGAAAAGGGATATCCTTTGGACTTGATCCAAAAAGGATATTTTAGAGCCTTACAGGATGACAGGAACACTTATTTAACATCTGATAAGACCCAAAAAAAGACTAAAAAAGAACAAACAATTGAAAATTACAATAAAACACCATTATTCATTACTGGATTTAATAGTAACTATCGTGAGATCCAAAAAATCATATTAAAACATTGGCCCATTATTAGCGATGACCCACACCTCAAAAAACTAATCCCATCTAAACCAAGGATTGTATATAGAAGAGCGCCGACTCTTAAGAACAGACTGGCCCCTAGCAAAATTGTAAGGGATAGGGTCTTTTGTTCTGATCATAGACCATGCCAAAAAAGGACCTTTCTGGGCAATTTTGTTCCCCCAACTGGAGTGTACAAATGTTTGAAGAATAAATGCAATATGTGCAGAGTCATAAAAAGAGGTAACAATACTTTCTCCTCTAATCAAACAGGAGAAGAGTTTAAAATCAGCAAGAGGTTATCCTGTGAGTCGACCTATGTGATCTATTTAGTGAACTGTTCATGTGGAGCCCAATATGTAGGACGCACTAGTCGTGCTATAAAGAAACGTTGGAGTGAACACACTTACAACATTAAGAGGAATTACCTCAAACATAGTCTGTCAAGGCATTGTGCCTTTGCACATAAAGGAAGCACAAAAACGCTGTCTATACTACCTATTGAGCAAATATCTCGAAACAGTAACAATGCCTTTCTTAACTTGCGTCGTAGGGAGACCTACTGGATACATAAACTTCACACCCTGGTACCAGACGGTCTCAATGAATGTGTGGATTTAGCCGCTTTTGACATCTGATTGGCTATACTTATCTAATTTCTGCTTTCCTCTTCAGCACTCATTATATTGGTTTAATGAGTGATCTGAGGGCTCTTAGGTTAGGTACACAGATATATTATCTTACCACTGTCTGTCACCACGAAAATAGGGTTATATATCTATACCTCTATCTCAATGATGTAAATTATATATCCATATCTCTATCTTAATGATGCAAGTCTTTATATATTTTTACTCATTTCTCCATATATCACACATACCCTCCTACCTTCACATACACCTTTATAAAATACACACAAAGGATATGATAGGCCTTTGACACTAATGGTGCTTCTATTAGTATACCATCAATTGGATTTGGTATATAACACACTAACACAATCCTCTATTGCATATATTTATATATACTTTTATTATAATAATTATATTATGTATCATAATATTAGTCACATATACACACAGTCACGTATACACTTATAAATCATCTAGAATTCATCTACACATAATTAGGGTGTACATATGTAGATTATACTACATATAAATATATGTCGCACTAATAGTCACAATATACACTCTATGGGGTATTAATTTAGCCAATAACGGGTTCTCTGTCATTAGTCATACTTGCGTTTCCCACAGATCACTACAATATTGCACTTGTTCATTTAGTTTGATGATAATGTAATATATATATTCCCATATAAATAGACACGCGCAAACATAGAAGTCCTTATTGGGAGATGTTACTATTATGACTGGGCTGATGTTAATATAGTGTACATTTAACAACACATAAGACACTTCAGATAGACATATTATATACATTTATCCCTATCAATCTATACATTAGACACATTACATTAGTTCACGGAAATTGATTAGGAGACTACACTGATAGATCATCTTATGCCTTATGAATATCTATAGCCTCTGTTGATAATTAGTTCCGATAATACAACATAGATTAGTAGTTTATCAAATTGTCACCGTTTTAATCATCATCACACAGTTATCACTATTATACTTATGTTGAGGAAAAGGTAACTTCAGATCAAGAACATAGATAGTTAGTCTGTGACGAGGAAGATAATATTTACAACCGTAATGGGATATTGCCCTAACTCTATTTACAGGAAAGTTTGTTGATCTAAATAATATAGTGGCATATCCTAATAACTATCCCAGCACACCATGATATACTTTTAGTATCAGAACCTCTCTAAACAAACTAATTAGCATCAGAATATCGCTACGATACTTAGGGGATACACACATGCGCATCTGTAAGACAGGGACTGACAGATGACATCACACGCATGCGCAGTAACAAGTAGAGAACGCCGTAGGAAATGCCAATATGAAAGTTTACTTTCTATCGACACATCGCCACACGATATAACAATATTAACCTCAAGTAAGGCAAGTATATATTAATACTAACCTCAAGTAAGCTAATGCATCTCTAATACTGCAGAGCCATTAATACGGGGAATTTGTACAACTATATCACGCATATGAGTTCACTTGTCAGTGGTGCCTAACAGGATTTTTTGATCCTTTGGATGGATAAACATATATGTGAATACATAGTGGGGGAATTAAACAAACAAACAAACACTATTGTTGGTACACATCATCCATTACAATGTTATGATCTATAATGTGAGTTACACTTGTCATCCACTATAGCGAATGCTGATAGGGTAGTCTAAAAAGAAATTTCTTCATGCCACCCCCCTAACAGGTGTGTCCAATTAAAGCTGATACATATGTTGGCTATAAGTAGCAAGTGTTTTAGTTATATGTTGTAAGCCTGATGAAACAGCCTGTGTGCTGAGAAACGCGTCGCTTGTTTTTATTTGTTTTTATATAGTAAATATTATTTTTTTTATAAAAACACTTGCTCTTGTGCATTATTTGGACCAAACCTTGGCCTTCATTGGGACCTTTGCTGTTTGCTTCCTGTGGGAACCCTGTCATAGTCTGTTGGGTGACTGTATTGATCCCATCCTGCCTGATTTGCATCACTGGAGATGCTTTACCAATTGTGAGTATATTACTTAAATATAGTAATATATCTTGGGACCAAACTGTACTAGGCCATATAGGCACCCCTGTGTCTCTTTATATTTCCACTACAGATTAATCCTATCTACCCTAGAGGTCGGTCTGCTGGGTGACTGTGATTGATCCCAGACTGCTCCTATTGCACTAACTGAAGTGCATTTCAAATTGTGAGTTTATACTAGCACGACTAGACCATAATTATTGTGTTGAACAAACAATATTGGGCCATGTGGCGCATCTGTCTCTTTCTTTACTGTAGATCATCCCTATAGGATCCAGGCCGGGTTCTCTACAGATTGCTGCCTAAAGATCACCCTCTATTTCTACTCCTCAGAGACTTTTTATTTGTATATTTGGAATTATTGAAGCACTACCTATTGTTATTTATGTGTGATATTTAGTACAACTATTGATTTAAAGTATTAATTTAATTGATCTATTGTTCATTATACACCTCACTAGGTCTGATATATTGTTATCATTTAGGGCGCCCCCTATTATATAAGAATGTTCAGCATATGTTGGTCCTCTGGTCTCTAAGAACCTCCTTATTGCTGTTAAGCCTATTTTATGTGGTATGGAGGAGTAAAGACCCTCTACATCAAGAGATGCCAGAATGGTCTTTTCATTTACTACTACTCCATCCAACTTTCTCAAAAGATCGGCTGTGTCTTTAACATATGATGTTAAGGTTAGTAAAAAGGGTCGCAGGTATTTATCAACATACTCCCCAATTTTTTCAGTTGCACTCCCTATTCCCGAGACTATAGGCCTTCCCGGGGGGCACTGCATGTTTTTATGCAGCTTTGGCAATACATAAAAGACAGGCATAACTGGATGCTCAGGATATAGGAATTTGAACTCATTTTGGGTAATTACCCCTTTGCTTCTTGCATAATTCAAAAGTTTAAAAAGGGAATTTTGGACATGGACCAGAGGGTTGCCACCAATTTTTTCATATTGCTTTTTGTTATTTAGCTGCCGTTTGACTTCATTCACATAAAAATGCTCATCAAGTAAAACCAAATTACCGCCCTTGTCGGCAGGCTTTATCACCAAACCTTTGGCCATACTTAGTTCTTTTAGTGCTATTCTTTCCCTAGGTTTTAGGTTATCAAAAGTTTGTTGGCTCGATATATCTTCTATATCTTTCTCCATTTGTTTTACAAAAAGATTAACCGCTGGAACCAGGGAAAGTGAAGGCATATATGTTGATTTTGGTTTAAAGGCATACTTTCTATCCACCAAAGATTCTCTCTGTGTGTCATTATCAAAAACAGCTTGGTTTTCAGCAAGAAGTAACTCTAAATCATTAAGGGCCACTTGATCAGTTGCATCTAACATATAGTTGTTATCTGATTTAGATTTCATAATGACAGACAGGACAATCTTTCTTGCAAAAAGATGTAGGTCTTTTATGACCTCAAACTTGTCAATTGGTGTATTGGGGCAGAAGGACATACCTTTTTTAAGGAGTTCGATATGAGCTAGGTTTAGAGGAAAAGAGGAGAGGTTTACTATCTGTAGTTCCTCATCCATTGGGGTTTTTAAAAGCCCCTGCGTAATCCCCTCCCTCTGTACCTCCCCCTGCTCTGTGGAGCCTGGTCCCCTCTCCCTCTCTTTTCTCTGGTAGGATATCTCTTCCCTTGCCCCCCATAAGGGTCTCTTCCTTTTTCCCCTTCTGTTTTTCCTCCTCCTTCTATTTGTGTGTTTGCTAGGGAGTTTTTTGAGGGTCCTGATTCTGAGTCTGACATATCAGTCCCGGAGTCATAGGTCCCTTTCTGAGATTTATATGTGTAAACCCTGCCATTTTTATAATCATCCTGATCTCTCCTTAGTTTCCTACATTTTCTTGATTTAATGTCAATTTTCAACTTTGAGATATTTGAGCTTGTTTCTCCATTCAATTTCTCAAATTTAGGGTCACATTCGAAAGAGTTAACCTTGATGGGGGAGAAACGTGCGTTGGCACTATGTGTTTATGAGAACCCAGGTACCTGTTGAATGTACCGTGGGCCAGGATTTCTAGTGCACCTGTCCAGGCCTATTCCCTGAATCTTTTGTTTCTTCAGAGACATTTTTGGCTCTATACATGCAGCTGTACCTTTAAAGTGAGCTACGAATCTTTCAGGTGTGACTCCGACAGTGGAGTAAGTGGTTTTGAGGAGTGTGCTATTGGAGTGCAATGGAAGATGTGCCTATACGATAGGTGAACATATACATAACTTTGCGATACAGTCATTTGTCAAAGTTCTTGGCAAAACTTACAATGCAAAATTGATTCAAATGGATCCTTCTGTCTATAGCCACTCATAGTCCCTGGTGACGAGAGACCACTCCCACTATTGCTGATGTCACACGCCAAGTAATCATCACAGGTGCTTGCAAGCAGAAGACAAGTGGAAACAACAAAAACCGGAGGACTTAAGCTAAGTATATGCTGTGTTTTCCAACTGAATTATTACACTTGCTAGAGACTCTTTATCCAGCAGTACTACTTGCGGCACATTTATTTGCCTTAAGAGAAGATTCCCTGGTATATATAAAGAGGAAAAACAAGCGCTTTTTGATACATAATATAGTTCACCTCTGTTTGGACTGCAGCCATATGTTTAACATGTATTTTGCCTACTTACTATAAATGTCCTATAAACATTAGATTCTATGTAACATTCGTTATAAACATGAGTTTTCTGGTTAACCCCTTATTGTTTATGATGTCTTTTTGTAATTTATAGCATAGGGAAAGTATTAGGTCTAAGTGCACTTAAAATGTTTTAGATTTTGCTGTCTTTAGTGGTAACTGATATTGACAGATAAGATATCGCTATATACTTAAGTGTTTTTTTGGGAAATTATTATAAATAAATTTTTGAAAGTCTTCTATGTGTGCCGTTTATTCCCTTGCTGTTCTAGGGTAATCTTATATACCCTGGTATTTTTTTCTATCTTTCTTTTATATTTTATATTTACTATAAGGGTGGCACCATTTAAAGCAAATTAGCAATATTACCTACTCTCTCACACCCCCTATATTTAGTCTTTACTTTTTGAGGATAATAATTTGAGGATTCAATTGTCCTTTTCTGGTGAGATTGGAGTAGATTGCTTAAGGAGTTCTTAGTTTCAAAACTCCTACATTTTCCCACAATCTTGTCTGTCTTTGTTCAGCTGCCACTACCATGGCGTACACTCTCTCAGATGATTTATGGGAGGCAGAACTCAAAGATTCTCTGGCTAATGATATTAGTGGGGGGAATGATGAAAATGATGAAGAAGTGGTAACTATTTTCAGTGCTTTCAGAAAATATAGATACCTTTTGAGTAGACAATTGAAAATTAAGGCAGAAAATGCTAGTCTGGCAAACTATATTGAAAAGAAAATAATCCCTAGGGGACTAAGATTGTCACTTGATCCAGGTGCCAATACAAGGGAGGATGAGGAGGGAGACTCTTTCATAGAAGAATGGAATGAGAAACTCTCCTCAACCTCCCTTGATCTAATGGAAATGATGATCAAAAGAAACAATAAAAGGTTAGAGAAAGTAAAGGGGGAAGCAGAAATAGCAATGATCAAGGTTAACTCTTTCGAATGTGACCCTAAATTTGAGAAATTGAATGGAGAAACAAGCTCAAATATCTCAAAGTTGAAAATTGACATTAAATCAAGAAAATGTAGGAAACTAAGGAGAGATCAGGATGATTATAAAAATGGCAGGGTTTACACATATAAATCTCAGAAAGGGACCTATGACTCCGGGACTGATATGTCAGACTCAGAATCAGGACCCTCAAAAAACTCCCTAGCAAACACACAAATAGAAGGAGGAGGAAAAACAGAAGGGGAAAAAGGAAGAGACCCTTATGGGGGGCAAGGGAAGGAAAAGAGATATCCTACCAGAGAAAAGAGAGGGAGAGGGGACCAGGCTCCACAGAGCAGGGGGAGGTACAGAGGGAGGGGATTACGCAGGGGCTTTTAAAAACCCCAATGGATGAGGAACTACAGATAGTAAACCTCTCCTCTTTTCCTCTAAACCTAGCTCATATCGAACTCCTTAAAAAAGGTATGTCCTTCTGCCCCAATACACCAATTGACAAGTTTGAGGTCATAAAAGACCTACATCTTTTTGCAAGAAAGATTGTCCTGTCTGTCATTATGAAATCTAAATCAGATAACAACTATATGTTAGATGCAACTGATCAAGTGGCCCTTAATGATTTAGAGTTACTTCTTGCTGAAAACCAAGCTGTTTTTGATAATGACACACAGAGAGAATCTTTGGTGGATAGAAAGTATGCCTTTAAACCAAAATCAACATATATGCCTTCACTTTCCCTGGTTCCAGCGGTTAATCTTTTTGTAAAACAAATGGAGAAAGATATAGAAGATATATCGAGCCAACAAACTTTTGATAACCTAAAACCTAGGGAAAGAATAGCACTAAAAGAACTAAGTATGGCCAAAGGTTTGGTGATAAAGCCTGCCGACAAGGGCGGTAATTTGGTTTTACTTGATGAGCATTTTTATGTGAATGAAGTCAAACGGCAGCTAAATAACAAAAAGCAATATGAAAAAATTGGTGGCAACCCTCTGGTCCATGTCCAAAATTCCCTTTTTAAACTTTTGAATTATGCAAGAAGCAAAGGGGTAATTACCCAAAATGAGTTCAAATTCCTATATCCTGAGCATCCAGTTATGCCTGTCTTTTATGTATTGCCAAAGCTGCATAAAAACATGCAGTGCCCCCCGGGAAGGCCTATAGTCTCGGGAATAGGGAGTGCAACTGAAAAAATTGGGGAGTATGTTGATAAATACCTGCGACCCTTTTTACTAACCTTAACATCATATGTTAAAGACACAGCCGATCTTTTGAGAAAGTTGGATGGAGTAGTAGTAAATGAAAAGACCATTCTGGCATCTCTTGATGTAGAGGGTCTTTACTCCTCCATACCACATAAAATAGGCTTAACAGCAATAAGGAGGTTCTTAGAGACCAGAGGACCAACATATGCTGAACATACTGAATTTGTCTACTCCCTGTTAGAGTTTGTCTTGAAAAATAATATTTTTTCATTTGACGGACAGATATTTCGCCAACTGTGTGGGACAGCGATGGGGGCAGTTTGTGCCCCCACATATGCATGTCTACATCTGGGCCTTTGGGAATCAGAGATCTTTGAGTACTATTCAAGGATCTTTGAGGACAAAGTGCTACTATGGATTAGATATGTGGATGATGTTCTTGTCCTGTGGGATGGGACGGCAGAAGAATTCAATGAATTCGTTGCGGTCCTTAACCACAACGACAAGAACATCATCCTGACGTCAGAAACCAATACAGTAGAACTAAATTTTCTAGATGTGACTTTGAAAAAAGAGGGAGTAAGAATAGTGACGGAAAATTACAGGAAAAAGACCGCAACTAACAATATATTACATGCAGATAGTAGCCATCCGAACCACCTTAAAAAAGGGATCCCGTATGGCCAATTCCTCCGTCTGAGGAGAAATTGCTCTTCTCTCTCCAAGTTTGACACTCATGCAGCCCTAATGAAAGAGAGATTCCTAAAAAGAGGTTATTCTAACAAGTGCCTCAAGAAATCTCTCTGGAAAGCAAGAAATATGTCCAGGGATGACTTACTATATCGCAATAATTCTAAAAATGAAACTAATAAAATTAGATTTATCTCTAATTTTAATAATCAATGGGAGAGTCTAAGGTCAGTTTTCAAGAAAAATTGGCACATCCTATCCCTTGATGAAAAAGTGAACAGTGTGATGGGGGATACACCTTTGCTAACAGCTAGAAAAGCACAAAGTTTAAAGGACAAACTGGTGAGGAGCCAATTCTCAAGGGGCCCTTCGGCCTCTGATTGGCTGAGAAAGGACAGAGGTATTAAGGGTAGCTTTCCATGTGGGCACTGTGTATACTGTGCCCACATGGATAGCACTAAACAATTCTCTGTCCAGGATGGAAAGATCTTTGATATAAGATTCTTCTTTAACTGCAAATCGGAGGGGGTGATATATCTTCTGCGGTGCTCCTGTCCGGCTTTCTATGTTGGAAAAACGAAAAGATTGGTGAAGGACCGAGTACAGGAGCACAGGGACGATATTCTCCACTCCAGAGAAACTAATGTTGCCAGGCATTTTTGTAATGTACACAATAAAAATGTAGATTCATTGAAATTTATCATAATAGATAAAGGCATCACAAATGGACGTGGTGGAAATAATGATAGGGTCCTCCTGCAAAAAGAGGCGAAATGGATCTACAGACTGGGAACTAGATTCCCAAAAGGTTTAAACGATAAGCTTGAATTTGTCCACTTTTTATAAATTTTCATTTTTTTTAAATATAATAAACATCTGTTTGAAGTGTGCGCCAGTTTAAGAGGGTAATTTCTATCTCTTCTGTTGTGTATTTGAAAGTATTGGGGGTAACCAGGAATTAGGTTGAACCAAAACATATTTACCTATTACTTTCTAACACAATTTTGAGTTTTGAGAGGCTTTTTTGAAATACAGGGTTAAAAGTGATACAGCTTTAAGGTGTTGCAAGGATACTTGGGAAAAAACACCTGTAAGCAATTAGGTATCTGCATAAAAGAGGAAGTCCACTGAGGACTCTACATGCCCTGATGATCCCCTGTAACACATACTGGAGGTGGGGGAGAAACGTGCGTTGGCACTATGTGTTTATGAGAACCCAGGTACCTGTTGAATGTACCGTGGGCCAGGATTTCTAGTGCACCTGTCCAGGCCTATTCCCTGAATCTTTTGTTTCTTCAGAGACATTTTTGGCTCTATACATGCAGCTGTACCTTTAAAGTGAGCTACGAATCTTTCAGGTGTGACTCCGACAGTGGAGTAAGTGGTTTTGAGGAGTGTGCTATTGGAGTGCAATGGAAGATGTGCCTATACGATAGGTGAACATATACATAACTTTGCGATACAGTCATTTGTCAAAGTTCTTGGCAAAACTTACAATGCAAAATTGATTCAAATGGATCCTTCTGTCTATAGCCACTCATAGTCCCTGGTGACGAGAGACCACTCCCACTATTGCTGATGTCACACGCCAAGTAATCATCACAGGTGCTTGCAAGCAGAAGACAAGTGGAAACAACAAAAACCGGAGGACTTAAGCTAAGTATATGCTGTGTTTTCCAACTGAATTATTACACTTGCTAGAGACTCTTTATCCAGCAGTACTACTTGCGGCACATTTATTTGCCTTAAGAGAAGATTCCCTGGTATATATAAAGAGGAAAAACAAGCGCTTTTTGATACATAATATAGTTCACCTCTGTTTGGACTGCAGCCATATGTTTAACATGTATTTTGCCTACTTACTATAAATGTCCTATAAACATTAGATTCTATGTAACATTCGTTATAAACATGAGTTTTCTGGTTAACCCCTTATTGTTTATGATGTCTTTTTGTAATTTATAGCATAGGGAAAGTATTAGGTCTAAGTGCACTTAAAATGTTTTAGATTTTGCTGTCTTTAGTGGTAACTGATATTGACAGATAAGATATCGCTATATACTTAAGTGTTTTTTTGGGAAATTATTATAAATAAATTTTTGAAAGTCTTCTATGTGTGCCGTTTATTCCCTTGCTGTTCTAGGGTAATCTTATATACCCTGGTATTTTTTTCTATCTTTCTTTTATATTTTAACTTTAATATAGTATTTGCGATGCGGGAGGGCCTCAGTTTAAGGGTTTATAGGTAGTTTATGTGTAACAGTTTTGTTGCGTAAAACTCATAACTACTGGTCTCAGATTGCGGAACGGATTGTGTCAGTATAGGCTGTAATGCAAGCTATTTAGCCTCACCACAAAACTTGTAATGGCAGCACTATGGAAATCCCACGCAAAAAATTTTTTGAGTGCGGGACTGACGTTGCGTTACAAGCTAAAATGCTTGCGGTAGAGCTATACCGCCAAGACTCGTAATGGCTGCGGTCACGTTTTAACTCTGAAATGGCCATTTTTTCAGCATTAAAACATGAACGCAAAACTTGTAATCTAGGTGAAAGTTAGTAAGCAAACAGTCTAACAGACAAGCCACAGGTTAGCACCAGGAAATCTTGGAAAAGCCCTCAATGACATGTCTGTAATCTTTGGCAAATCAAATTAGAAGTGGCTGCATTCTTGGATAGCTTGTATTTTCCAGGGGCACTTTTTATGCAACTGGATGAATAGATAAATTGCAGAAGTGGAAATGTCAAATTGGCAGTGAATGAGCAGTATGGTATGATCCCAATAATTTAACTGCTGAATCCAAGCAGGCACCACAGGTGATTGGTGGGGTTATTTGACTGTTACTGCTGATTGGCTGACTAGCTATGTCTTCTCAGGACCAACAATTATCTGCAGCTCTTGAGTGGGCTTTATGCGCTAGTTTACAAGTGGCGCACTATTAGCACGGGACACGATAAGCAATATCATGATCGAGCTAACATGCATTGTACAAGTTGAACGTAAATGGTTGTGCTTGAGAGCAAACAAAATTTGCGCTTAAAGTATTTGCGCGTTTGAAGACTTAACATAAAGGCCTCTATTTATCATTGGTCTTGCGGACCCGATCAGACAGTGCGGATCAGGTCCGCAAGACTTCGCTAAATGCGGAGAGCAATATGCTCTCCGCATTTAAAATTGCACCAGCAGCTCACAAGAGCTGCTGGTGAAACGCTGCCCCCTGCTGACTCGTGGCCAATCGGCCACCATCAGGGAGGTGTCAATCAACCTGATCGTACTCGATCTGGTTGATTTCCGGCGATTCCTGTCCGCCTGCTCAGAGCAGGCGGACAGGGTTATGGAGCAGCGATCTTTAGACCGCTGCTTCATAACTTGTGTTTCTGGCGAGTCTGAAGACTCGCCAGAAACACGGCTCATGTGTAAGGGTTGAATTTTTTATCACCAAACACATTATAAACATATCAAAATAATCTATTACACTCACATATATATATATTTTCTTATATTTTTTTATATAAATATTTAAAACGTTTTAAAAAGGTTAAAGAGGATATGGTAAATGGCAAGGTATTTGACTGGAAAGGGCTATAATGTATATATAGATGTCTGTGTGTATATATGCGTGTGTGTGTGTGTATATATATATATATATATATATATATATGTGTGTGTATATGTGTATTTAAAAGGCTCAAAAGTGTTTATATATACATATGTGTATTAATGTGTTCACATGTTTAAATATGCATAGATACACATGTATACACTTTCAAACCCTTTCCAGTTAAATACCTTGAAACATAAAAAAATAATTTTTATTCAGTTTTAATATGTTTAAATGTTTTACGGTGTTTTGAATAGAAATATTTTACATTTCAATGTTCTTCAATAAGAAAAGAATGTCTTTGTATTTCTAAATAGATATTTATATACTGTATATATATATATATATATATATATATATATATGTATATATATATATTCATATAGATATATAGGTATATAGTTTACAAAAAATCATATTTATATATACAGTATATATATATATATATATATATATATAAATATTTTAAAAGAAAAAGAAAATTTTCTTCTATGTGAAGAACATTGTAATGTAGAATAGTCATTACTATTTTCGGTTTTAGCGCAGTTGATCCAACACAATGTTGGGTGATAAGTCCATTGAAGTCTATGGGGAGAAGAAGTTTGCCGTTGAGATATCCGAAGTCCTGAAGTTCCTACTGTTGACTTGGTAAGGACAGGGTCTGATTATTTGATTATCTTTACCACAGTAAAGAGACAAATTGAGAGATATTTAATGACCATTTTTGCTTTAGCATTGGGTAGTGGACAAGAAGTACATATTTACAGTCGTATTCCATGCAATCATCTATCAATTTGAATAACCACTATTTAAGGGTTGTTAGGAACAATATTGGCAAAACAGAATAGATCCAATAGCGCTGGTTTATTTAATGTCCAATAGTATTGAAGTAAAGTACAAAGCAGACAGTAGGTATAAATTCCACTAAACAGGCTAGTGGTCAGAAAAAGTAGGCCAGTCACAATCAGTATAAAAGCAAAAGCCATTACAGAGTCTGGTAAACAGGCGATGGATCAGGTCAGTCAGAAATCAGGGAAACCATAACAGAGAATACTAGGCAAGCCAATGAACGAAAAATGGCCCATGGTATTTACCTGATTAGAAAAAATAGACTCAAGGAAGTCACCATGTGCAGCAGAGGGAACAGCATTGATTAGCCTTAGTGCATTGATGCCTCCAGAATCATTAAGAAGCACACTCTTTCACATACATGCATGTATCAATAACCTTTTAAAACACACATTTGTCTTGTTGCACATCTGTAGCCCACATGCAAACCTACTTTAAGACTAACAACTGTCTGTAAACCCCCACCTCACTACATATTATATACTTGGGCAGGATGACGTGTTGGAGCCCAGAGGCACATGCATCAACTTACTAGAACTAAAGTCATGGCTTAGTAAGAATAATGCAAACATAAGGACAAAGTTAATATGAATAAAAGTAAGTTTTCTCTGTGAAAAAATCACAAAAAGACAAAGGCGCCTCCTGGTGTAATACAGTTGGTGAAAGAGATTTGTTAGGTTATCAAAAAGGTACTCCCAAGTGGAGCAGCACCCAATTGTGCTAAATCAAACAGACTGGGATCTCACAGCCTGATGAAACAGACAGCAGTCCGAGAAACGCGTTGCTTGTTCTTTTAATATCTAGTGTCATGAGACACTGAGATTTTTATTTTATTAATAAAATTTGGTTTTATTTAAACCTCTTTGTAAGAGTCTGAGCTCTGTCAGTCCGGCAAGACGTTGGAGAAACCAATTTCCTTGCAGTGTCAGTGAGCTGGGACACTGAGATCCCAGTCTGTTTGATTTAGCACAATTGGGTGCTGCTCCACTTGTGAGTACCTTTTTGAAAACCTAACAAATCTCACCAACTGTATTACACTAGGAGGCGCCTTTGTCTTTTTGTGATTTTTTCACAGAGAAAACTTGCTCTTAGATCCTGATTTCCCTGACAAAGCAGCTGACTCCAGTCATCATCTGTGTTCCTGATCATTGATCATCCTGGTATTTGATCACATTCATCATTTGGGACTATTCCCATCCCAATTGAGACATTTACCATCTATATAACATTGCAGAAGAAGACAGCATTTCCAGATAAGAACCTTTCAGGAATTTCTTATTACTGTATTTGTTATTATCTGTGTTGTATCCTATGTTTCTCATAGTCCCATATTTATAAGAATTTTTCTTATTTGTTTACATTATTTCGTATAGTATATTTTATTATAGTTATTATATGTAATATCTTGTTCTCTTCTCTCTTAGCCTATTTACATAATAATCATATAAGGTCCTGTGCGCCCCCTAGTAGTAACACACCCTTAGTGTTACTGATTGTTTCTTTTGAATAAAAGTATATTTCACTGGTAAGAAAATGTAGCAGGAACTCACATAAAAACACAAAAACAAAGTCTTAAGCTTGGTGAGCAGGGTCACAATAGATTATTTATGACTAAAACACAGAAAAACAAGAAGGAACTTTGATTCTGGGTTTTATAATTATTGGTGTATATCTATGATTGGAACACAACAACAAGTAGGAACACAAACTGGTTAAACTGTAATTGATAAGAACATAAACCCAGTTGAGTTGAACTGAAGCAAAGCAAAGCAAGGTTGGAACAGAGGTTGGTTACACAAACTACAGTTGAGCAGGACAGGAAAACAGGTTGGTAACTGAGTAGAACTGCAGAAATACAATGTTGGAAAAAAGGTTGGTTACTAAAACTTCATTTGAGTAGGGCAGGAACATAGCTTGAACTGTAGTAGAGTGAAGCAGGTACACAGGCGAAGAGCAGACAGATCATGCATCTGAAGCAAGAACATAGACTGTCAGCTGGAATTGGAGCCGCAATATATCAAAGCAGGAACACAAGTTCAGAGGTTTAAAGAAGCCAACCAAAGTACAGAAATTGAAGACCCTGGCTGGGATGGACAAAAGACCCATGGCTGCGTTCGACTATTAGCCCATGCCTGGGTTGGACTGTGAGACCACATCATAGTCCAGGTAAATAGCAGAAAAATCCAAAGCATAGAAACCAAAAGGCTAGAGTCAAACTCATAGCCAAAAAAGTCAAAATACTTAAATGGCCAAAAATTACAGCGGATGTCATAAGCCAAGAGTTTATAAACAGGATATCATATCAGAGGCACTAATAGCATAATAACTTTAATATCAGGTTAGCGTAGGGTTACCACCAAGCCAGTATTTTAAATTCAGGTCAGTGTAAATAATAAAAAATAAATGTAGACATAAAGGCCATGCAATGTCAAAATGTATGGGGCGCATTTATCAAGCTCCGTAAGGAGCTTGTGGGCCTGTGTTTCTGGCGAGTCTTCAGACTCGCCAGAAACAGCAGTTATAAAGCAGCGGTCACAAAGACCGCTGCTCCATAAGGTGGACAGGAATTGTCAGAATTCAACCTGATCAATTAAGATCGTGTTGATTGACACCCCCTGCTGGTGGCCGATTGGCCGCAAGTATACAGGGGGTGGCGTTGCACCAGCAGCTCACAAGAGCTGCTGGTGCAATGCTGAATACGGAGAGCGTATTGCTGTCCGCATTCAGCGAGGTCTTGCGGACCTGATCCGCCCTGGAGGGAGAGAGACAGGGGGAAAGAGAGACAGGGAAAGAGAGATAGAGGGGGGGGGGAGAGACAGAGGGGAGAGAAAGACAGAGGGGGCGAGAGACACATAGGAGGGGAGAGAGACAGGAGGACTTGAGAGAGAGACAGAGGGGAGAGAGAGACGGACAGAGGTAGGAGTGAGAGACAGTTCCATTGCTTATAGAAATCAACCTTTGTTGATTTTAAAATACCTGTAAGGAATATCATTCAAACAGGGGCTCCAGTGCAGCAGGCCATCTCCCTCCCTGGCTTTATTTAGCGTGGGAACTCAGAAGGCAATCCAACTGGCAAATGACATTTAAAATTAAAAAGACATCCCGCCCCAATACCCACAGCAGCTGGCTTAGAGGAGGAGCATTAAGCACTAACTGGTGGTCAGTTTGCCCCTGCACACTGTCATAGTTGGATGGTTCTGGGGTAGCACCTGGTGGGGAGCTTTGAGTACACCAGGCAGTGCGGGTTTATCCCCGGCAGCGGGACCGCCCGAGTCCCGTGTTACCTGCTAATGGCGACCCTGGGTCTTACTCATGACACAACCATCAACTGTTATGGTTATAAGTGTGATCCAGATTAAAGATGGGGATTAGGTTTTTTGTGACAGTGGGGGTAACTGCTACTGAAAGTGGCAAAGGTTAACTCCTCTGTCTTAATTTAGCCAGAGTTATTCAATCAGCATACATACCGGTGAAGCTGAATATCTGTGAGAGCTGGCAAGGGGTTAATGAGGTTTCCCCCGGAATACAATATAATATATTGAGGTCACAGAATGAAATTTGAGAATATATAACTTATAGGTTTTTGTCCTGAGACTCTGCTTTAGTAACAAAAGCACCCTCTGTTACAGTGATGTATTCCAACACTTATATCAGCAGAATAGCAAGTAAGGTTCAAGCGTAAACATTAAGAACAGGTTATATGCCAATGGTTATAACTACTGAGGCTTATGATATTCAAACGTGAACAGTGTAGTGATTTAACATCAGGGAAATGGAGCACTGGCAGGGTAGTAGCTACAGTACAGAGCGAGGCAGCTGAAAGCATAGAATGGAAACTAAGGTGCACAGAAGCGGAGTTAGCAGACAAGAGCGGAAAAGGCAGAACAGCTGTTCGTATACAACCAGATTCCGTCCAAGGGCTGAGTGTGTGGGTGTCATGTATATCCCTTTAAATCCTGCATCTGAACCCTATAAAAGTCTCCTCCCCCAACTTCTCTTTGATTAGTATTGTCTTCTGATACCCAGATCACATTAACTACTGTCTAAGTAGTTCAGCTAAGCCTCCACTTTATTTACCATCTCTCCTTGTCAGTTGTAACCTGGAAACAACTACTGCTGCAGCATTAAGCTCTCTCTGCCCTTGCAGTCTGATGTAAGAAGCTTCTGTTAAGGTAATCTTTACCTCTCCTTTCACAGGCATATTCCTGGATACCCTGCTGGAATTGTAAGTCTTACCTTCCTTACTGGCACCTCATCCTGCTCTCCAGCACTTCCTAACTCAGTCTGCAAGCTGTTACACAGAAACGGATTTCACAGCACCTCTCTGTCTCTCAACACACTGTAGCTGCAAAACGGACTGGAACTCCTGAGGTGAGATTATTTTAAACTTGTTCTCACACTGTAGCTGTAAAACGGACTGGAACTCCTGAGGTGAGATTACTTTAAACTTGTTCTCCAAAACCCTGCACATTTTGCCTTGCAAGACTTGATTTATATATTGCCTGCATTCTCTAGACATTCCTGTAATTATTCCTGAACTTGCTGCATCTGTATATAAAGAGACTGCACCATTGTTCCTAATATCCATATTAACTGGAATACAAATAATCTGCAATATTGAGTGTGATTGATTTATTTTATCCTGTCTGTTGATAACTTTGCTACACTGGGAGTGATTGTTATACTTTGCTATTTGGGAGCTATTTTGGGAGCTATTTTGTCCCAACGCATGTCTCCTTAAGCCCCTCTTCACCCTGTTGGATTTTTCTCAAGAATTATGACCAGTTCTGAAGTCAACTATCCGATTGGTGAGAAAGAGCTCTTGGCAATTAAGAGCTCACTAGAATTTTGGAGACACCTACTTGAGGGCACCAAATATCCTATACTAATTTACACAGACCACAAAAACCTAGAGTATCTAAAAACTAATAAGACCTTGTCTGCACGTCAGATTAGATGGAATTTGTTCTTCTCCAGGTTTGATTATAATATCACATTCCGTCCTGGAAGTAAAAACGGAAAGGCCGATTCTCTGTCGAGGAAAGATCCAAGACCCACCTTTGCTGTTCCCAAGTCAACCGTAATACCTCAAGAGAGGATCATCGTATTAAGTATTGATTCTTCAACTCAGTTAAGACTAGCCCAACAACAAGATCAAGATCTGCCTATGAACATCCTTGAGAAAGGTAAAGATGACCTATATTATCACCAAGGAAAGGTATATGTACCCTTACAACTTTGTACTGAAATACTCAATTCAACACATAACTCAATTGTATCTGGACATCCTGGTATTCATAAAACAATTGAATTACTTAGACGAGACTTCTGGTGGCCAGCTATGAATTCCGATGTTACTAACTTCATTAAGTCCTGCGATACCTGTGCCAAAGTAAAAAATGACAGAGCACATCCTTATGGTTTCCTCATGCCTCTACCCATACAAAATAAACCATGGAAGGACATTGCAATGGATTTCATTGTAGAATTACCTCCGTCAAACAACCATAGTTGTATAATGGTTGTAGTGGACTTATTTACAAAGATGGCACATTTTCTCCCATGTCATTCGCTACCCACTGCTTCAGAAACTGCTCAACTTTTTCTCAGACATATTGTCAGATTACATGGTCTTCCGGATACCATCACTTCAGATAGGGGTTCGCAATTTACCTCCAAGTTCTGGACCCAGCTTTGCCACATTCTAAAAATTCAACCTCGGCTCAGCACTTCCTATAATCCCCAGACAAACGGCCAGACCGAGAGAACAAATCAGACTCTCGAACAGTATTTAAGGTGCTATTGCACTTAACTGCAAGATTGGTTTTCTCTTTTACCCACGGCCAAATTCGCTTTCAACAATACATTAAATTCATCAACTAAGATGTCCCCATTCTACGCTAATTATGGTTTTCAACCACGATTTCATCTTTATCCCAGAGAAGAGAGTACTTCCCCATTGGTTAATGATATGTTGAATGAACTAGCTCAACATTTTACTGTGATTCAAGACAATCTCAAGACCGCTCAAGCCCACCAAAAGGTTTATTATGATCTACGAAGGCGTGTCTCTCCATCTTATCAGGTGGGTGATTTCGTTTGGCTTTCCACTAAATATTTAAGACTCAAGTATCCTTCAAGAAAACTCGGAGCCCTCTATATTGGTCCTTTTTCCATTACTAAAATTATTAATCCTAATGCTGTAACTTTGGATTTGCCTGAAACTCTACCGATACATCCTTCATTCCATGTATCACTTCTCAAACCATATATTTCTGACAAGCCTCCAGTTACTGGTTCAGCTTTCACACCTACTTATACCATTGAACCTGAGTATGAGATTCATTCCATTTTAGATTCCAGATATCATGGTGACACTCTACATTATCTTATTCATTGGAAGGGTTATTCTCATGAGGAGGATTCCTGGGAGCCTTCTTCCAACCTCTCTGCTCCTCGATTGGTTTCTTTATTTCACCGCAGGAACCCCGATCGTCCCAGACCCTGAGCCCCAGAGTGGCTCCTTGCAGGGTGGGTTCTGTCATGTATATCCCTTTAAATCCTGCATCTGAACCCTATAAAAGTCTCCTCCCCCAACTTCTCTTTGCTTAGTATTGTCTTCTGATACCCGGATCACATTAACTATTGTCTAAGTAGTTCAGCTAAGCCTCCTCTTTATTTACCATCTCTCCTTGTCAACTGTAACCTGGAAACAACTACTGCTGCAGCATTAAGCTCTCTCTGCCCTGGCAGTCTGATGTAAGAAGCTTCTGTTAAGGTAATCTTTACCTCTCCTTTCACAGGCATATTCCTGGATACCCTGCTGGAATTGTAAGTCTTACCTTCCTTACTGGTACCTCCTCCTGCTCTCCAGCACTTCCTGACTCAGTCTGCAAGCTGTTACACAGAAACTGATTTCACAGCACCTCTCTCTGTCTCTCAACACACTAGCTGCAAAACGGACTGGAACTCCTGAGGTGAGATTATTTTAAACTTGTTCTCACACTGTAGCTGCAAAACGGACTGGAACTCCTGAGGTGAGATTACTTTAAACTTGTTCTCCAAAACCCTGCACATTTTGCCTTGCAAGACTTGATTTATATATTGCCTGCATTCTCTAGACATTCCTGTAATTATTCCTGAACTTGCTGCATCTGTATATAAAGAGACTGCACCATTGTTCCTGATATCCATATTAACTGGAATACAAATAATCTGCAATATTGAGTGTGATTGATTTATTTTATCCTGTCTGTTGATAACTTTGCTACACTGGGAGTGATTGTTATACTTTGCTATTTGGAGTGGTTACAGCTCAAAGCACCAATATTTAAAGAGACGGTTTGCAATCTCTGTAACACATTGCTGCTATTCCCTTTTGGGCCCTCAGTCTATGAGCAGAACAGGGATTATTTTATTAATTCCGCCATTTTGTGAGACTGAGTGGAACTTGAACCTAATTCCCAACTTTTAACAGAGTCCTGGTATCACAGTGGGAGAGACGCTGTTTAGTTTGACCGTTGAGACAGATGAGGAGCAGAATACAGAGGAAGCTATGGGCGGTAGCTGATGACGTAAGGAATCACGGCACTTGTGGGTGAGTACCGTACTGCTGGAATTCAGCATAGTAAACCGTCCCAGTACAATAGTAGGACAAAAAGAAGCAAGACCTTGGAAAAGGTATTCGTGCTGAAGTAAAGGCTAAGAGAACCTCTGTAGGAAAGCTTCAATAATCCAGCGTGGAGTGCCAGAAGGAGGAGCCTTATATAGGATACTCAAAGGCTAGTGTCATCTTAAAGGTACAGAGTGGGAGGATGTAAAAGGAGTGCGATAGGCAGACCTGACATAGTCCCCCCTAAAAGGAACCGTAAAGAGGTTCTACGGAGAAGGTCTATCGGGATTCCATGTATGAAAAACGGATATCAAACGGGAGGCACTAATGTTAGTAGCAGGTTCCCAGGAATCCTCCGTCTGGTCGTAACCAGTCCAATGTACAAGATACTCTAGGACTCTGTGGTTTCTCCTTGAATCGAGGATGCTATGGACCTCATATTGAATGTCAGGTACGTTGGAATGGGAAACCGCAAGAGGTGTAGTGTTAGTAGCAAGGCACGGCTTGACTAAAGATACATGAAAAGTGAGGTGTAACTTGAAGGTGTTGGGAAGGCCTAGCGTCAAAGTTGCAGGTTTTGTGATAGCAACAATAGGGAATGATCAAATATACAACTTGCTGAGTATTCTGGATGGCGTCTGCAATCGCATATTTTTTTGTCGATAACCAGACCTGATGGACAACCTGGTATGAGGGTTGAGGTCTATGTCTGAGGTCATAGAATCTTTTATGTGAGGCTTGAGTGTGCTTGATGTTATCTTCTATGACATAAAATGTTTGAACTATGTTGTTTATGGTGTCGTTGACCTGAGGACAAGCTGCTACTACCCGTGGGTAGAAATCCAATTGGGGATGTAAACCATAATTGGCGTAGAATGGACTGGAGTTGGTACTGGAGTTCTTTGCATTGTTGTATGCAAATTCAGCTAATGGGAGGTATTTAGCCCATGAGTCCTGTTGATGTGAACAGTAACAACGGAGGTATTTAACTGAAGTATATGGTATTAGGAGCGCCTAAATTAAGGCCAGGTCTAATATAATAAAATAAAATAAAATCGTTGACCGGAATTAGTAGAAATTATATAGTTATAATTAGGTTAAAAAGGTTTAATAATATATACAGATCTTTACATAATAAAAAGTCATTTATACACAATATAACATGGATCCATGTGAAAATAAATAAAATATAAGATGTGGGGTTAAAATCAAGTAGTGATGTTGGCTTTGAAACTGATAATTACTGCTCTGCAGTGAACAGTGGATAATTACAATAAAAGATACAATAAACAGTGCAATAAAAAGAACAATTGGAGCTCACTGAAAAATGCAATTTGAGCACAATAAAAAATGCAATAATGGGTGCAAATGAATAAAAACAATAAAAACAATAAGGTGATTATCAATTAGAACAAATGACAATATGAGAATAATTAGAAGAAATAGTTCATAGTGGTAATAGTGTTGAAATGGCTTAGAAATCCCTCCTGGATGTGGTGAAGGTAAAGTCTCAAATTCCCTCCTGGGTGTAGTGTAATAAAGTCACTCCACAAAATGTTCCAAATTCAAAAACTTAGGTGAAGGTGAAAAAACGTGAAAATGTAATATATCCAAACTGTATCCAAAATAAAAAATGTGGTAATCAAAAAATGGTGGTGATCGTTAAAAAATAAAGATGCAAAAAATATAAATGATAAAAATAAAAATAAGAATAAAAATGATAATAATATGATGTGTTGATGTGTCAACAGTTAATGTCCCAGGTTAGAAAACAATAGCTGTGATTATTATCCAAAAATCAAAAGATGAAAAATAGAGTATTATAAAATTATATAAATCTCCAAATCCTGTGTAAAAAGAAAATAAACAACATAGAGCAGTATCGTTTTACAGATATCTACAAATGATTGAAATATATCTCGCCATATATGCCATGTGGTTGAAGAAGGCCAACTGGTTGTTGATGGGAAGGCTTGGAAGTAGAGCAGACTGCGCATTGTGAAATGAAATGCTTGACTTGTGTTGTCATTGAAGACCACCAGAAAAAGCGTTGTAGAAGATCAATGGTTTTCTGAGTACCTAAGTGTCCTGCAAGAGGAGTGTCATGGCTAGAACTAATAAGTTCAAGTCCCAAAGTTGGTGGAATATAGAGTCGGCTGTGGAAGTAGTGAACCCATCATCCAATCTTTGGAGCAAATGTAATGGTTTCAAACTGTGTTGGTTCTGATGGTGTACGATTCTTGAAATCGGAGACGTAAGTAGGCCTAAAATGTTCTGTTTTAGAATGACTGTAGTGGGAGCGTAGACTATGGGTGGTCTTGGATCTCTTCTTGATAAGGCATCAGCCTTCCCATTCCTCTTCCCAGGACGGTAAGTAACGACATAGTCAAATCTAGAGAAGTAAAGACTCCAACGCAATTGACGTGCTGATAGCATTCTATTCATTTGCAAATATTGAAGGTTCTTATGATCAGTTAAAACTATAACGGGTTGGGTTGCACCTTCTAATAGGTGTCACCTAAGCTCAAAAGAACATTTTATAGCGAGTAGCTCCTTTTCACCAACTGGATAATTCTTCTCTGCCGAGGTCATTAGTCTTGAATAGTAAGCTACTGGGTGCATGAGATCCTTGAGTGATCTCTTTTGTGAGAGTATAGCTCCTATCACGAAATCTGATGCATCTAACTCAAGTAAGAATTGTTGGTTGGAGTCAGGGAATTGTAATACCGGAGCTGTGGTAAAACTAGACTTGAGTTGGTCGAAAACCAAATGAGAGGTTTGATTCTAAAGGAATTTTTTATCAAGTTTAGTCAAGTCAGTCAGAGGTTTGGCAGTGATTGCGAAATTATGTATAAACTTGCGATAGAAGTTAGCGAAACCCAAGAGCTTTTGGACATCTTTTCTGGATTTGGGTATAGGCCATTGCGTGACAGCTAGTATTTTGGTGTCTTCCATCTTTATACCATTATGTGAAATATAATACCCCAGAAAAGATACTTCCCTGACATTAAATAAACACTTCTCAAGTTTAGCATAAAGTCTATTATTACGTAATCAGGCAAGAACTGTCCTAACGTGTGCTATGTGTTGCTCCTGTGTGTTGGAAAATATGAGAATGTCGTCTAAATAAACCACTATGAATACATCTAAAATGTCCCTGAAAATGTTGTTGATAAAACATTGGAATGTGGCCGGTGCATTACACAATCCGAAAGGCATGACAGTATATTCAAAAAGACCATATTTTATACAGAAGACTGTCAGCCATTCATCACTGGCTCTAATTCTTATGAGGTTATAGGCACAGCTGAGGTCCAATTTTGGGAAGACCTGGGCACCACATAACCTCTCTATAAGTTCCGGAATCAAGGGCAAACGGATATCTGTTTTTACGGGTCCTTTTATTTTATTCCCTATAATCTATTATGGGCCGGAGAGAGTCATCTTTGTTCTTTACAAAAAATATAGCTGTCCCTGCAGGAGAGGTAGATGGTCTAATAAACCCTTTGGATAAGTTCTCCGGAATGTAACCCTTTAAATGCTCCAATTCGGGTTTAGACGAGGGATAAATATGACCATATGGGATGGTGGCTCCCGGGAGCAGGTCTATGGGGCAATCATATGGCCTATGAGGATGTAGACTCTCTGCTTCTTTTTTACTAAAAACATCTGTAAAATCAGAGTAACAACTGGGTAATTGTTAGTTAGATACGAGTAGTATGTTCCGTAATGGATAACATGTCGTGTTGCTAAAATGAGAATCTAAATTTAAGGACCTGTCCTGCCAAACAAAAGTGGGCTGATGTACAGTAAGCCAGGAAATACCTAAAATAACGGGGAACAAAGAAGAAGTTAGTACATCAAAACTTATTATCTCTCTTTGTCCAGATTTAGTACACATGAGGAGGGGTATTGTGTGCTGGGTGATTGGACCTG
Organism: Bombina bombina; assembly: GCF_027579735.1. Classification (NCBI taxonomy): domain Eukaryota; kingdom Metazoa; phylum Chordata; class Amphibia; order Anura; family Bombinatoridae; genus Bombina; species Bombina bombina. Next base: position 714,221,626 of record NC_069501.1, on the reverse strand, counting down.
AGGAAATCTAAGATCTGTCAATAAGATTTACAGAGACAGGGTTGTGCTTAACAAGTGTAGGTATTTTATTTAAAGTGACAAACTCTTGGTCAATGTAATTACCACAAGCTCCTGTATTAACTATGGCTTCAGTGTGAAGATTGGACTGATCCCACTGTAGAGAAAAAGGTAAGGTAAAATAAGGGACTTTTTCAACAGCAGAGGAGAGGGAAAGAGGAAATTGTGGAGTCCTACCAACTTTTGTTTTCTTAAGTACGGGGCAGGTCTTAACTTCGTGTTCTGCTGAGGCGCAGTACATACATAAATTCTGTAGGCGTCTCCTATTCTTCTCCTGAGTTGTGAGGGGTCCTCTGAGGAATCTAATCTCCATGGGAGTCTCAGTCTCTTTAGGAGGTGTAGAGGTTGAAGTAGATCTTTTGTATGAGGATGTAGATCCAGACCTCTCCGTACGGCGTTCCCTTAGACGCGATCAATGGTAGTTTTCAGAGTGAAGAGGTCATCTAATTTTTTTTGGAATTCCTATTCTAGACAGGTCATCTTTGATGTCATCAGATAATCCAAGACGAAATTGGTTTTTCAATGACACTTCATTCTATCCCAAATCATTTATGTACAACTTGAACTGTGCGATATAATCCTCAACCGCATGTTTTCCCTGTCTCAGAGAGCGTAAAGTTATTTATGTTGTGTTCTGTTTGAACGGGTCATCATAAATAGCAGACATTGCCTTTAAGAAATTATTGAAAGAGTTCAAGATGGGATCTTGGGAATCGTAATACGAATCAGCTCATGCGCAAGGTTCTCCCCTTAGATATAATATTATGGTTAGACCTTTTAGCCTGTCACTTGAATACGTCTTAGGTTTTAATTCAAACAGAAGTAAGCACGCATTTCTTAAACTCTCTGAAAAGTGATCTGTTGCCGAGAAACTTTTCAGGTAGTGAAACTTGAGGTTCTGGCTGCGGATCAATCTGTGTACATTTTGCTGCATATACCTCTCTGAGACAATCCTTAGGTGTTTGATTATCAGCTTGTAACTGTCTGATTGTCTGAGTCAAGGCATCAACACGCTGTGTTAGCACAACTACTTGATTAGCCACATCAACTGGATCCATTATGATGGGCTGGATTATTATGACACAACCATCAACTGTTATGGTTATAAGTGTGATCCAGATTAAAGATGGGGATTAGGTTTTTTGTGAGAGTGGGGGTAACTGCTACTGAAAGTGACAAAGGTTAACCCCTCTGTCTTAATTTAGCCAGAGTTATTCAATCAGCGTACACACCGGTGAAGCTGAAGATCTGTGAGAGCTGGCAAGGGGTCAATGAGGATTCCCCCGGAATACAATATAATATATTGAGGTCACAGAATGAAATTTGAGAATATATAACTTATAGGTTTTTGTCCTGAGACTCTGCTTTAGTAACAAAAGCACCCTCTGTTACAGTGATGTATTCCAACACTTATATCAGCAGAATAGCAATTAAGGTTCAAGTGTAAACATTAAGAACAGGTTATATGCCAAATGTTATAACTACTGAGGCTTATGATATTTAAAACGTGAACAAGTGTAGCATTTCATTTAACATCAGGGAAATGGAGCACTGGCAGGAGGGTAGTAGCTACAGTACAGAGTGAGGCAGCTGAAAGTATAGAATGGAAACTAAGGTGCACAGGAGCGGAGTTAGCAGACAAGAGCGGAAAAGGCAGAACAGCTGTTCGTATACATCCTGATTCCATCCAAGGGCTGAGTGTGTGGGAGAGACGCTGTTTAGTTTGACCGTTGAGACAGATGAGGAACGGAATACAGAGGAAGCTATGGGCGGTAGCTGATGACGTCAGGAATCACGGCACTTGTGGGTGAGTACCGTACTGCTGGAATTAAGCGGAGTAAACTGTCCCAGTACAATATTAGGACAAAAAGAAGTAAGACGTTGGAAAAGGTATTTGTAGCTGAACTAAAGGCTAAGAGTAACCTCTGTAGGAAAGCTTCAATAATCCAGCGTAGAGTGCCAGAAGGAGGAGCCTTATATAGGATACTCAAAGGCTAGTGTCATCTTAAAGGTACAGAGTGGGAGGATGTAAAAGGAGTGCGATAGGCAGACCTGACAACTCATTACATCCACCAGCATGTGATTACAGCCAAACCACTGGTGCTTAAATTTAAAATCCCTCCAATAACCATAAAGCAAGCTTTGAAAAAAAAAGAAAAGTCAATTTTAACAGCATTATATTGAGTATGGCTTAGTCTCGGGCTAGGATATATGTTTATTCTGTCAGAAGGAAATTATAAATAGCATAAGTACTAGTAGCAGGAAGAGACAATTGCAAAGGTAGCATTTCAGGCTTTGGAACTTCTCTGTGATCGATAATTAATGTAATCATCTATGTTGGTGAGCGGAAATTTATTTGCTTACCTCCCGTCACCATAGCAACAGGATGCGTTTTAGGGTTTTTTGCTGTTAGCACAAGTAGTGTGTTACATCACCCTGATATTAACAGCACCCAGCATCTCTCTGCTCAGGCCCCCCAAAGGGCGGGCTTGTTGGCTGGCGCCTGGAGTCGCAGATAATTTAATTAAAAAAAATTACAGATGCGTCATGCATAGTAAACAATAAGTTACTCATACAAGCAGGTGCCCCTCGCTGCAGTGCGCCTGTAAGCACATGCCTACTGTGCCTAATGGGAAATCCTGCCCTGCTGGCCTGAGTACTCTTCTTTTATCATGAGTAGTGTCAACTATTATCCAGCAGGTACCTGTTTCCTACTCTTTTACAGCCAATGTAGTTGCTTATGTCCAAGCTAAAATCCAAGACTTTGCTTTATTAATTTGTTCCCTCAGCCTGTGCTGTTAGGAGTTGTATTAGCATTATACTCTTGTGGTAACTAAAGCCAGAAATGCCAGAGAAATTTGGAAATATAACTCTGCACCCTTGAGGAGCATACTAAATTGCCGGCCCTCCATTATGTTCAGGGATCTCCCTTATTCGCCCAAACGTTTTTACAGTCTCACAGGCTTCTTTATTTATCTGCTATCAGAACATTTTCCTCTATTTTTTACAACATGTAAAATCTTCATTTCAAACATTTAATATTGTGCTCTTGTACTTGGGCCAGATTACGGGTTAAAGCAATATTGTTTTTTTTTCAGTTGTTTATGTGCAGGTTAAATTGTATTTGTATTACAAGTTGAAAGCAAATGTGATTGAGCACAATTCAAGTTAACACTCATTGGGTTAGCGCGTACTCAGAACTGTGGTTAAAGGGACAGTCAACCATAGAATTGTTATTGTTTTAAAAGATCGATAATCCCTTTATTACTCATTCCCCAGTTTTGCATAACCAACACAGTTATATTAATATACTTTGTACCTTTGTGATTACATTGTATCTAGGAACCTTCTTCCAGCCCCCTGATCACATGACTGTGACTGTTTATTATTTATTGTCTTAAATTTAGCATTGTATTGTGCTAGATCTTAAATAACTTTCTGTGCCTGAACACAGTGTTATCTATATAGCCCACGTGTACTTTCTGTCTCTTTGTGTTGAAAAGAGATTTAAAAAGCCTGTGATAAGAGGCAGCCCTCAAAGGCTTAGAAATTAACATATGAGCCTAACTATGTTTAGTTTAACCCCTTAATGACCGGACCATTTTTCAATTTTCTTACCCTTAATGACAATGGCTATTTTTACATTTCTGCAGTGTTTGTGTTTAGCTGTAATTTTCCTCTTACTCATTTACTGTACCCACACATATTATATACCGTTTTTCTCGCCATTAAATGGACTTTCTAAAGATACCATTATTTTCATCATTTCTTATAATTTACTATAAAAAAATATAAAATATGAGGAAAAAATTGAAAAAAACACACTTTTTCTAACTTTTACCCCCAAAATCTGTTACACATCTACAACCACCAAAAAACACCCATGCTAAATAGTTTCTAAATTTTGTCCTGAGTTTAGAAATAACCAATGTTTACATGTTCTTTGCTTTTTTTGCAAGTTATAGGGCCATAAATACAAGTAGCACTTTGCTATTTCCAAACCACTTTTTTTCAAAATTAGCGCTAGTTACATTGGAACACTGATATCTTTCAGGAATCCCTGAATATACATTGACATGTATATATTTATATTTAGAAGACATCCCAAAGCATTGATCTAGACCCATTTTGGTATATTTCATGCCACCATTTCACCGCCAAATGCGATCAAATAAAAAAAAAAGTTCACTTTTTCACAATTTTTTTCACTAACTTTAGGTTTCTCACTGAATTTATTTACAAACAACTTGTGCAATTATGGCATAAATGGTTGTAAATACTTCTATGGGATCCCCTTTGTTCAGAAATAGCAGACCTATATGGATTTGGCGTTGCTTTTTGGTAATTTGAAGGCCGCTAAATGCCGCTGCACACCACACGTGTATTATGCCCAGCCGTGAAGGGGTTAATTAGGGAACTTGTAGGGAGCGTTTAGGTTTAATTTTAGCTTTAGTGTAGTGTAGTAGACAACCCAAATTATTGATATAGGCCCATTTTGGTATATTTAATGCCACCATTTCACCGCCAAATACGATCAAATAAAAAAAAAAACTTAAATTTTTCACAATTTTAGGTTTCTCACTGAAATTATTTACAAACAGCTTGTGCAATTATGGCACAAATGGTTGTAAATGCTTCTCTGGGATCCCCTTTCTTCAGAAATAGCAGACATATATGGCTTTGGTGTTGTTTTTTGGTAATAATAAGGCCGTTAAATACTGCTGCGCACCACACTTGTAATATGCCCAGCAGTTAAGGGGTTAATTAGGTAGCTTGTGGGGTTAATTTTTAGCTTTAGTGTAGAGATCAGCCTCCCACCTGACACATCCCACCCCCTGATCCCCCCCTGACCCCCCTCAAACAGCTCTCTTCCCTCCCCACCTCACAATTGTCACCGCCATCTTAAGTACTGGCAGAAAGTCTGCCAGTACTGAAATAAAAATATTTTTTTTTATTTTTTTTTATTTTTTTGCATAAAGTCTGCAGTGATAGATCCCCCCTTACCCCACAACCTCCCTGATCCCCCCATACATCTTTCTAACCCTCCCCCTCTGTCTATTTGGCGCCATCTTGGGTACTGGCAGCTGTCTGCCAGTACCCAATTTGCCCCCCAAAATAGTTTTTTTTTTAAATTTTTAAATATAAAATATTTTTCTGTAGTGTAGCTGGCCCCCCTAAATAATCTTCAACCCTCCCCCTCCCAGATCCCTTATTAAACAACCGAGATGCCACTGCATCTAGATCGATCGGTTGTTTTTTCCAATGGGCTGTAAATTTGGCATGCGCGCGCACGCGCGCACACCCGCCGCCCGCCCCCCCTCGCCGCAACCGCCGGACCGGCAGAAGAATGTACTAAGAAGAGATCGGTCAATTTACAAATTAAAGATGTAAGGTAATTAAAAAGCAGCATACTAACACCAACGCTTTGGATTAAATACATAGCCAATGCAGATGGGGCCACAGAGTGGCCCTTTCTGCATCGGTATGTAAAATGGGGGATTGTAGTGATGCCTCAATATTGAGGCATCACTACAATCCCTTGTAAGCAGCTGGAAGCGATCATGATCGCTTCCAGCACTTAAGACAACAGAGGACGTACCAGGTACGTCAACTGTCATTAAGGGAAGTTTTTTCACTGACGTACCTGGTACGTCCACTGTCATTAAGGCGTTAAACTAAGAATACCAAGAGAAAAAAGAAAATTTGATGATAAAAGTAAATTGGAAAGTCAATTAAAATTAAAAGTCCTATCTGAATAATGAAAGTTTAATTTATACTTGACTGTCCCTTTAACTGGTTTGGGAAACAAAAACGTTTCACAAGACACATAAAAAATACATTACAAAGTCCAGTTACAAAATTGAATGAAAGACAGTGGTACTACTTAGTTAGCTAACAGGATTAGCTGGATATATCAATAGAAATTACAGGGGGATAATGATATAAATCCTCCTGGTGCTACCCACTCCCAGTTTATAATTATCAAAAGGAAAAAAGAGCCCAGAAAGGGAGCTTAAAGGGACAGTCAAGTCCAAAAAAAACTTTTATTTTTCAAAACTTACAACTTTCCAATTTACTTTTATCAACAATTTTGCTGTGTTCTCTTGGTATTCTAGTTGAGAGCAAACCTAGGAAGGCTCATATGATAATTTCTAAGCCCTTGAAGGCCGCCTCTAATCACATGCTTTTGTATTTGCTTTTCACAACAGGGGAGAGTAGTTCAAGTAAACCATATAGATTACATTGTGAGCACGCCCGTGGATTGTGGCAGACACTGCACTAATTGGCTAAAATGCAAGTCAATAGATAATAACTAAAAGTCATGTGATTAGGTGGTCAGAAGATGCTTAGATACAAGATAGTCACAGCAGTAAAAAGTGTATTAATATAACAGTGTTGGTTATGCAAAACTGGGGAATGGGTAATAAAGGGATTATCTATCTTTTTAAACAACAAAATTTCTGGTGTTGACTGTCCCTTTAAGGGTGCAACTATTTCTAAAATGTAACACTTATTTTATAGATTAAAATTGACATTATAGCTATTAGAACAAAAGTGAGAGAAGTGGATAAAAAAAAAATTGTCCAAAAAACAGCTGTTAGTTACTCACCTCCAAGTGGCAAAAAAGGCCTTGTTTAGGAGGTTGCCTGTCACCAGGTCCTAGAGAAGTACCCGCAAGGCTGATATACAAACTGCCAGAGAAGTCTGAGATATGTGCCCCCAAGATTCCCGGCCAATAGCAGAATACGTCGGCATCGGCTGGGGACACAACTCCCACACCTCCAACAGGTAAAAAGACACGAAAGGACAATTGGGATCAAGGTGACACGTTTTCGGGCCTTTATATTGTATAAAACTGTGTAAAACATTTTGAAAATTTATATAAAACGTAGACCAATCAGAAAGCAGCTGCTTATTTCCGATTGGTCGCCGCTTTTGAGAACCCGCACTTTAAATTCTAACGGCTTTAAATTCTAACGGCTCTAGAGGGTAGTACTCAAATAAGTCTACCGAGACGTGCATCATGGCGACCAATAGAAATGACGCCTACCCGCTCCATTATTTTTTCAATAGCATGTGGTTCAATAGTTCCCATTTTCTTGGCCGCACGGACCTGAATGGGAACTATGGTATCACATTCTATTGGCCGGGAATCTTGGGGGCACATATCTCGGACTTCTCCGGCAGTTTGTATATCAGCCTTGCAGGTACTTCTCTGGGACCTGGTGACAGGCATCCTCCTAAACAAGGCCTTTTTTGCCACTTGGAGGTGAGTAGCTAACAGCTTTTTTTTGGACAATTGTTTTTGATCCACTTTCCTCACTTTTGTTCTAATAACTATGTAGATTTTTAATCTATAAAATAAATGTTACGTTTTAGAAATAGTTGCAGCCTTAAGCTCCCTTCCTGGGCTCCTTTTTCCTTTTGGAAAGTACAATTACACTCATAATAACACTATCTTACAAAAATCATTTAAAAAAAATATTGCACACAAAAGTTATAAGTGCTCAAATATATGAGGTTTTGTTAGAAAAAAAGGCATACAAAGGGCTTTAAAATTAAGATCTCTTCATGCCAGGTTAGCCCCCTTGAGATCATGAGTTCGGGTTAGCGTGCAAGTAGAGTCCCCCCCCCCCCCCACTTTTTTTGCTTTATTGACTTCTATGGGGAGTATGTTATCGCGCGCGATATTCTAATTGTGCTAGAATTAAGGTGTTTGCGTGTGTTGGTTTAACGCGAGCACAATAACTTTTTACTTTCAACTTGTAATACGAGCATAACCTGATGCGCGCAAAAAGTTTACTTCTAGCTCAATTAGTGCTCTAGCCAAAATGCTATATAACGATCCACTCGTAATCTTGCACTTAGTTAATCATTTTAACTAAGTTAAAACAGTTTAATGTTAAATGAGAAATAGAATTCATGGATTTACAGAAAGATGTTGTATGTATAAAGCTACACTGTGTGAATGAAGATAAATAATTTTGTTGACCAAACTGTATCAAACTGTACAATAACATTTTTTATTCTACTACTTTGTTGATTTCCTACATGAAATTTGGCAGGTAGAGTAGTCATTAAACAGGCAGGTTCAGCAACAATGGTATTTAGGTACATAGAATGATCTGTCACACCCAGGATCACACAGAGTAACACCTATATTTGGGCAGTAACAGATAGTTAGTACAGGATTTAAATAGGCGCAGGTTTCGTGTCAGTGACCTCCTACCGGCATCAGGAGCGTGCAACGATGACGTCAGCGCCGCACGCATCCTGAGCCGACACTGCCCCTGGTAACAAGCAGGAAGGAGATGCCTGAGCTGACACTGCCCCTGGCAACGAGCAGGAAGGAGACGCCGCACCCCTAGCAACGGCTAGAGCAGCGCAGCGTGACATTCACTAGACCTAAAAAAATAACTATGACGAGAAACGTTGATAACATTTAGGGATAGTATACTTTTTTAATGCCAGATATACAGATGATATGGCAGGGGAAAGAGAAGGATCTTATCAATTTAGGGACACTCATTATTTGTATCAGAAAATAATTTCAGGCAGTAGAGTTTTAGAGATGTTTGTCATCCATCTCATTTAATACACTTTGTGCTAATTAGAAACACACAGAATCTTTTATAAGCAAACTTATACAGAAGGGCTCTAATGCCAGTAGGTGCATGTAATGTAAGTCAAAGATCAGTTGGTACACACAGAGAGGCAATCCTGGTTAATAACTAAAAGGAGAACTATCACCTTTATAATCAAATATAGTTTACAATTTAATCAAATACATAACATCATACAATGTGTACTTATATTGTTAGAGAATTATAACATTTACTAATGGTTAAGAATAAATTAAACTTTTTAGTAAGAAGAGCTTCAACATTGTTACAAAAGTTATTAAAAAAAAGTTTTGTAGATAAACCATCAGTTGGGTTACTTCATCCAGAATTCAAGTAAATGTAACACAATTGCCTATTAAAGTTGATTTTTTGTTGAAGTGAATAGACATTGTAATTTTTCAGCAACAGGACAATGCTTAAAGACTGTGACACACTGCAAGCGATGCAGCGTGAGGCAAAGCAGCTGCTTTGCGCTGCGTCACATCGCTTCTGAAGTTCAAATATTTAAACTCTGAGCACTCAGCTACGAGACCTGATGCAGCTGAGCGTGCAGAGATGAAAAGGCAGGACACACTGAGCGCGCACAGCCGCATCATCACGCTGCGCGCCGCACCACTCTCTGTGTGTTACAGCCTTAAAGATTAACCAGTGCATTGACTGTAATCCGACTGATGCTGTTTGTCTTATCACCTATAAACTTGTGGGATTCGGAATGTGGGAAGGACATTAAGATACATAAAAGAAAAACATATGTGAAAATTATATAACTATCATTGGAGTCTCCATATAAATAGATAGATATGAGATATTGTATCTCAAATCAATAAAGCATTAATACTTTGTTTGTTTATGGGCAATTCAATTGGTAGTCCTCATAAATAGCAATGGTGACCTCCTTGCCTAATTTTGGGCCAGATTCGAATGGAGCGATATTGTTATCGCGAGTGTAAACGTGGATGCAGTGTTCTTTATGCTCAAATCCATATTACAAGTGGAGTGCTGTTTAAATTACCACAAATTTACCCTTCCCATAATTATTATGGGCAGCATTGAGCAGCAATGTCCACTTGTATTACAAGTATAAGGTAAATTCGATCATTTGAACGCAATCACATTTAAAGCTAAAAGTTTGCATAAAGAGTTTGGCCAGAGGAAACAGTTGCACTAATTTACTCAATTAACCCGTAAACCACACAACCCCAATCACAAACTACCCCTCTACACTATTAACCCCTAAACGGCCACAACCCCCTTCGCAAACTATCCTTCTACAATATTAACCCCTAAACTGCCATATTGCAAACTACCCCTCTACTCTTTTAAACCCTAAACCACTACAACCCGATCACAAACTACCCCTCTACACTATTAACCCTTAAACCACCACAACCCACTGCGAAATACCCACTAACATCCTTTCTAACCTAACACCCCCTAAGTTACCCCAAAAAACCTAACCTTCAAAAAAAACAACTAACAGTACCTTTTAAAAAAACAACAACATCAACAACCTAATAGTACTTTTTAAAAAAAACAAAACACCAGTAGTTTGCCTTTGGCGTTGTGGCGGTTTTGGGGTTAATAGATTAGTGGGTTAGTTTACGATGGTGGGCTTGTGGCAGTTTAGGAGTAAATAGTATAGTGAGTACTTCATGGTGGGCTATGTGGCGGGTTAGGGGTTAATAGAGTAGGGGGCTTATGGTGATTAGTGTTCATGTGTGAGTATGTGTGATAGGTTTTTCCATGATTCTCTCTCCATTGAATGAGTACATTAATAAGGTCACAATATTGCTGTTCAATAAAGGGCTAGATTATAAGCGGAGCTGTAATTACCGCTCCTGCTTGCACGCTAACTTCGCGCAATGTCTGCTCTTTGTGCACATAGTGTTAGCGCTCAAGCAAAAAACATTTACTTTCAACTTGTAATATGTGTGCTACCCAATACTTGTAATATGTGCTACCCAATGCGGACAAAAAAAAGTCAAGTTGCATTAGCATGCGAGCAGAAGCGGTAATTACTGCTCCACTTGAAATCTTACCCTTTATTAGAAATCAACCTATTGGATCTTTAACCTAAGAGGTAGAAGAACTAAAGGTATTAATGGTAATTAAAGGGATCTAGGTCTTTTTATAGATTAATTAGAATTGATCGTCACTAGTGTATATTTTTATATTTATGATATAAAATAAAGTCAGTATAACTTAGAGATATATTCACTAGTATTTATAATTATTATCATTATTATAATTGTTATTATTTAAAATGCATGATGATTTGTATACTTTTATTTGTACTTTAATAGGATTTAAAATTCCAAGTTGTTTGTTTTATTAAGTAGTAACAGTTCTCCTCTGGTGCATTGGTAACAATGTATACAGAGTACTTCTGGGGAAAAGCATGGATACTTGCCTAGATGTGCTAATAGCCTATGCAATAATTGTCATGCTGCTCTAGCTGTTGCTAGGGACGCAGCACCTGCTGTTCTGCTCGTTGACTAGGGAAGAGTCGGCTCCTGTGTGTGCGGCAGTGATGTCATCGCTGCATGCTCCTTCCATTCTGAAGCTGATCAGGATCTCCTGTGGCGCGAATATTGCGCCTATGTAATTTGCTCACTTTATATCTATCACTGCCCAATTATAGGTGTTACTTAGTGTGTTCCTGAGTGTTACTGTATACTGGATTGCTATAATGTTATTGAACTCTGCCTGTCTGACTTCTCTGCTTGCCTAACCCCTAAAGTACTGGATTGCCATAATGTTATTGAACTCTGCCTGTCTGACTACTCTGCTTGCTTAACCCCTAGAGTACTGGATTGCCATGACGTTATTGAACTCTGCCTGTCTGACTACTCTGCTTGCTTAACCCCTAAAGTACTGGATTGCCATACTGTTGCTGAACTCTGCTTGTCTGACCACTCTGCCTGTTTAACCCTTGAACCATTGGATTGCTATACTGTTGCCAAACTCTACCTTCCTGACCATTCTATTGGTTTATCCCTGAACTGTAAATTACTGGATTCCCTTGTTTCTGAATCCTGTCTGCTTTCCGGTCCTTTTATTAGTTTGCCCTTGAACTGCCATACCACTGGATTCCCTACCTCTTGCCACCAAAGTCTACCCTGCCTACTGTGAGTACCGCTTACCTCATTTTGCGAACTTTCTGTGCTCTGGGATATTCCTTATCATTCCAGCTTGACGCCGGGATAAGAAGACTACTGGCCAAGTTTGGTCTGTTAATGGAATATCTCACGAGCATTACAATAATTCTCTTATTCTATTGTAGACAATTACTTGTCTCAACCTTAGGGCCGCAAAAATTACAAACAGTTCTGATATCAGAAAAAAAAGAATTGAACCTTGTAAAAATGTATCAACACATACTTAACAGCTTATAATAAAATGTGTAATTAATCCGACCCCAAAATTTGTTCAGTCCAATATTAAGCCTTAACTATAATAGATGTCAGTCCATATAGATGATCCAATTGGTCCAACCGATCTACGTGTTGTGCTGTAGACTGTATCCTTCCAAAACTGGCTGCTCCTTTCACAAAACTTCAAACTTCCAACGATTTCTGTGAATAAGCACAAAAGAAAAGGACGCTCCTTGTGTAATACTGTTACACCACAATGGTTATGTGTACTATTAGACTTGTACTCACAAGCGTGGTAGCACCCAAATGTGCTTAGTATGGCAGACTGGGATCTCTCTGTGTCCCAGTTCACTGATCCTCGGTACAGGTGCTCTCCTCCCAGTTACTACTGGTATAAAGCTCAAGCTCTCAGTCAATTGTAAAAACATGAGCTTTATTAAAATATATAATGGAATAAAAACACACCTGATGCCTGAGGAAATAGCTAGGAGAGCTGAGAAACGCGTTGCAACTGTTTTTAACACATTGGGTTGATATTACACCCTGTGTTTTTATTCCATCATATATTTTAATAAAGCTCACGTTTTTATACCTGACTGAGAGCTTGAGCTTTATACCAGTAGTAACTGGGAGGAGAGCACCTGTACCGAGGATCAGTGAACTGGGACACTTAGAGTTCCCAGTCTGCCATACTGAGCACATTTGGGTGCTGTCACGCTTGTGAGTACAAGTCTAATAGTATACATAATTATTGTGGTGTAACAGTATTACACGAGGAGGCGCCCTTTTCTTGTGTGTTTATTTACAGAAATCGTTGTATGCAATAATTATATGGCTCTTGTTTTTATGAAATGGTGGATTTTAATTTCACGCTTTTATATCCACCACACCTTAAATGAATATTGCTATTTAACCATATAAACAGATAAATACACATGTATACACATATATAGACATGTATATACATGTGCTCTTTTTGGGACTGACTTTTGATTACAACCTATTGTTTTAAGATCCATTATCACTAACTTTGGACACTCACAAGCAAATGTGTCAAGATTCTATGGGCTCCATTTAACAAAAGGCAGGCAAACGAACCTTGCCTGCCCAGCTTCGTGGCAAGTGCATTTAACATTGCATAATAAGCTGATTGTGCAATGCCGATCCTGCTTTCTCGTGCCCAACCGGGCCTAGGAGGGCACTGTCAATCATCTCGAGATGATTGTAAACCGCCACCTAAAGTGTAGTGGACAGGTTAAGTAGCAACGGTCTGAGCAAGTTTAAAATGCTGGAGCTCTGAAGCTGCTATCGCAGCATGGTAAATTGAGTCCTATTACTGGGTTTAACTGTATTTCCAATTGCCTCGTACCAGTCACCTCATGCCATTGAGATTTGCTAATGTGAGTGAATTGTATGTTACCTTATGAATTACTTTTTACTCTAATTAAAGGTGTAGCACTATTACGGCTTTCTGTTTCTAGGCCTTCCATATCTCTGGGAGCCTCTGTAAGAACACCAGTGGAGCCACCCCACAAGAAGCAACTACCATATCCCTGAGGACGAAGTAACCCTCCAGCAGAAAAGAAATTTCGAGCTCACATGCGGGCACTTACCTCATATCGATTTGGGTAAGATAATATAAATAGAAACTCTTAAGGGGACAAGTGACAAACACCAACAGCATTTACATATAAAATTGCCTTCTACAACTGTATTTTAATATATAGGGGCAGATTAACATGGCCCGAATGGTGCCTAATGTTATGTAACTGTTTCCACACAAGCCTTCAGGCTCGCCGGAAACAGTAGTTAAGAAGCAGCGGTCTTAAGAACACTGCTCCTTAACTCATAAGCCTCCTTTGAGGCAGCTGACATCAATCCGCCCGATCGAATACAATTGGGTTGATTGACACCCCCTGCAAGCGGCCGATTGGCCACGAATCTGCAGGTGGCAGCATTGCACAAGCAGTTTACCAGAACTGCTTGTGCAATGTTAAATGCCGACAGCGTATGTTGTCGGCATTTAGCGATAAAGAGCGGACATGATTTGCTATAGCGAATCATGTCCACCCTGGGTATGATAAATCTACCCCATATTCTACAAAAGACTGAAAGTCTGTTGCACTGACACACATTTCTTCCTACACATGTGTATACACACATATATATTTAAATGACATAAAACAGCACTACTCTATTCATCAAATTAACCCACTCATTTGTGTGTCCTGATTATTAAAATACATATCAGGACACACTGTGCTCGGGGGGATATAACTATTATATAATAACAACAGAAAAAAAATGTGGGTCTAAAACCCACATGTAGTTCCCTTTGTCCGGCACCAGAGTATGTAGGGTAAACCCTCTAACTATAAAGTTAAATCAGCAGAGACAAGACTGCAGGTGAAGCATCCAAACATGTAGCACAGACACAGCCAATATTGTATCCAACAGTGCAATAGGTATTTGTTATGCACTAAATGATACTTTATTACCACCATCAATACAGAAATGCGAACGTGGGCCCACTTGTATGAATTGATAATATCATTTTAAATTCATCAAATGCTGAGACACTAGTGTCAATAGTCCCAAGGTAAGAGGATATGTTTCTAAAGTATTAGTAGTAGTCTCTGACAATCAGATATCATTGGATATTGGGCAGTAAAAAACGTTCCTTTTAAGTGGGAGATTTATCAAGGCTATCCGCTCTCGGGATTAAGTGTTGAAATATAACACATCTCCGCCAAGTAGCATACTTATATCGCAGTTTATTATCCTGCGCCTACCTTGATTGTAGTTTGTCTCAACGGCTTACTTCTAAACCCACATTGGGAAGATACCGCTGCAATGTCCTCCGTAGTTCCTGCAGTTTGCTTAGTCAAATGTTGTGTCCCTCCATGAGCATGCCTGTATCTCTACCACTTCTTTATTGACGGTGAGTGATGCGCGTTTCACCCTCATTGGTGAAACACAGGATGAAGCCCTGAGACTACACACCAATGAGGGTAAAACGCGCATCGCTCACCGTCAATACAGAAGTGGTAGTGATACAGGCACGCGCACAGAGGGACACAACATTTGACTAAGCAAACTGCAGGAACTACGGAGGATATTGCAGCGGTATCTTCCCATTGTGGGTTTAGAAGTAAGCCGTTGAGACAAACTACAATCAAAGTAGGCGCAGGATAATAAACTGCGATATAAGTATGCTACTTGGCGGAGATGTGTTATATTTTATCTGGTGAGGTAGGCGTTCTTCTGTTTACTAGCCGTAAAACCTTGGAGGTGTTAATAACCGCTCTGTACAGCTACAAGTCTACCTGTTAATTACACTCCTGCAGCAAATGTGACTAACCAGTCAGTAAATACAATGTCGACACTTAATCCCGAGAGCGGATAGCCTTGATAAATCTTCCACTTAAAAGGAACGTTTTTTACTGCCCAATATCCAATGATATCGGATTGTCAGAGACTACTACTAATAATTTGGAAACATATCCTCTTACCTTGGGACTATTGACACTCAGTGACGTGCAGTGACGTCAGAGGCTGGTGAGGCAGTGGCTAGGATACGCCTTCATTCTTTAGATATCCTTTGTTGAAGAAATAGCAATGCACATGGGTGAGCCAATCACATGAGGTATCTATGTGCAGCCACCAATCAGCAGCTACTGGGCATATTTAGATATGATTTTCAACAAAGGATATCAAAAGAATGAAGAAAATTAGATATTAGATGTAAATTGGAAAGTTATTTAAATTTGCATATGGGTTTCATATGGGTTTCATGTCCCTTTAAATGGTGTCTTGGAAAACTGGTCAACTTAGTAAACATCTGATTTTAGTCTAAAAGGATTGTAACAGAAACTCTTGCCAGATAACACAATGCTTGATCTGATTATGAGATCTAGAAATCCATGCCCATTAAAATATGTTTAAAACATACTTTTAACTTTAATGCTGCAAATTATGCTTATAGATTCTTTCATTATTCAGTAAATATAAAAATGTCTTGATCCAGTGGCAGCTGGTGAAATTAAAAGATGGTGGGGCGCTTGACCCCACCCCTTTAAATAAAGCCACACCATCAGATGGCACTACCAATTCATTAATTAAATAAATAAAAGGTAGACAGAAACACAGAAAAGCACTCGGGTGGGGGGGGGGGGGAAGGGAGAGAGACGGGGGGAGAGAGACACAGAGGGTTAGAGAGAAAGAGAGACACAATCACACACAGAGGGTTAGAGAGAGAGAGAGAGAGAGAGAGAGAGAGAGAGACACAATCACACACAGAGGGTTAGAGAGAAAGAGAGACACAATCACACACAGAGGGTTAGAGAGAGAGAGAGAGACACACACAATCACACACAGAGGGTTAGAGAGAGAGAAATAGAGAGTGAGAGACACAATCACATACAGAGGGTTAGAGAGAGAGACACACAATCACACACAGAGGGTTAGAGAGAAAGAGAGACACAATCACATACAGAGGGTTAGAGAAAGAGAGACACAATCACACACAGAGGGTTAGAGAGAGAAAAAGAGAGACACAATCACACACAGAGGGTTAGAGAGAGAGAGAGAGACACAATCACACACAGAGGGTTAGAGAGAGAGAAATAAAGAGAGAGTGAGAGACACAATCACACACAGAGGGTTAGAGAGAGAGACACAATCACACACAGAGGGTTAGAGAGAAAGAGAGACACAATCACATACAGAGGGTTAGAGAAAGAGAGACACAATCACACACAGAGGGTTAGAGAGAGAGAGAGAGACACAATCACACACAGAGGGTTAGAGAGAAAGAGAGACACAATCACATACAGAGGGTTAGAGAAAGAGAGACACAATCACACACAGAGGGTTAGAGAGAGAGAAAGAGAGACACAATCACACACAGAGGATTAGAGAGAAAGAAATAGAGAGAGACACAATCATACACAGAGGGTTAGAGAGAGAGAGAAAGAGAGAGAGACACACAACCTCACACAGAGGGTTAGAGAGAAAAGAGAGAGAGAGACAATCATACACAGAGGGTTAGAGAGAAAGAGAAAGAGAGAGAGACACACTATCACACAGAGGGTTCGAGAGAAAGAGAGAGAGATAATCATACACAGAGGGTAAGAGAGAGAGAGAGAGAGAGACAATCACACACAGAGGGTGAGAGAGAGAGAGAAAGAGACACAATCACACACAGAGGGTTAGAGAGAGAGAGAGAGAAAGAGAGACACAATCACACACAGAGGGTTAGAGAGAAAGAGAGAGACACACAATCACACACAGAGGGTTAGAGAGAGAGAGAAAGAGAGAAACAATCACACACAGAGGGTTAGAGAGAGAGACACAATCACATACAGAGGGTTAGAGAGAGAGAAAGAGAGACACAATCATATACAGAGGGTTAGAGAGAGAGAGAGAGAGACACAATCACACACAGAGGGTGAGAGAGAAAGAGAGATACACAATCACACACAGAGGGTTAGAGAGAGAGAGAAAGAGAGACACAATCATATACAGAGGGTTAGAGAAAGAGAGAGAGAGACACAATCACACACAGAGGGTGAGAGAGAAAGAGAGATACACAATCACACACAGAGGGTTAGAGAGAGAGAAAGAGAGAGAGACACAATCACACACAGAGGGTTAGAGAGAGAGAGAGACACACACAATCACACACAGAGGGTTAGAGAGAGAGACACAATCACATAGAGAGGGTTAGAGAGAAATAGAGACACAATCATACACAGAGGGTTAGAGAGAGAGAGACACACACAATCACACACAGAGGGTGAGAGAGAAAGAGAGAGACACAATCACACACAGAGGGTTAGAGAGAGAGAGAGACACACACAATCACACACAGAGGGTTAGAGAGAGAGACACAATCACACACAGAGGGTTAGAGAGAGAGAGAGAGAGACACAATCACACACAGAGGGTTAGAGAGAGAGAGACACAATCACATACAGAGGGTTAGAGAGAGAGAAAGAGAGACACAATCATACACAGAGGGTTAGAGAGAGAGAGAGACACACACAATCACACACAGAGGGTGAGAGAGAAAGAGAGAGACACAATCACACACAGAGGGTTAGAGAGAGAGAGAGACAATCACACACAGAGGGTTAGAGAGAGAGACACAATCACATACAGAGGGTTAGAGAGAGAGAAAGAGAGACACAATCATACACAGAGGGTTAGAGAGAGAGAGAGACACACACAATCACACACAGAGGGTGAGAGAGAAAGAGAGAGACACAATCACACACAGAGGGTGAGAGAGAAAGAGAGAGACACAATCACACACAGAGGGTTAGAGAGAGAAAGAGAGAGAGAGACACAATCACACACAGAGGATGAGAGAGAAAGAGAGATACACAATCACACACAGAGGGTTAGAGAGAGAGAAAGAGAGAGAAACACAATCACACACAGAGGGTGAGAGAGAAAGAGAGAGACACAATCACACACAGAGGGTGAGAGAGAAAGAGAGAGACACAATCACACACAGAGGGTGAGAGAGAAAGAGAGAGACACAATTACACACAGAGGGTTAGAGAGAGAAAGAGAGAGACACAATCACACACAGAGGGTTAGAGAGAGAAAGAGACACAATCATACACAGAAGGTTAGAGAGAGAGACACAATCACACACAGAGGGTTAGAGAGAGAGACACAATCACACACAGAGGGTTAGAGAGAGAGAGAGAGAGAGACACACACAATCACACACAGAGGGTTAGAGAGACACATAAGGGATGAGAGTCAGAGGGGGAGGAAGAGAGACAGAGAGAGAAAGAGACCATGGGGGAGAACAACACATAAGGAGAGAGATGGATAGATAGAGAGAGAGAGAGACACACACACACACACACAAGGGGGGGGGATAGGGACCACTGCATTTTAAAGTAATAAAACAGCAGAGCTACAGAGAGTTCAGAAAATGAGTCTATAATTTAGTGTGAAGTACAGAGGCAAGCTGCTAAGTTAGAGGGTGTAAAGTTTGAGTAAACAAAATACAAAAACGACCCTGCTGTAAAAGAGTAAAAAAACACTAAACCACATTCATTAAATTATCATTTTCACTAACAGAATCCCTTTCAGTAAAATCTTACTTTAATAAGATGTGGCTGAAACACTGCTCTCTCTGCCTCTCTTCCTGCTCTGTAAGGATTCAGGAAGTGACAGTGGCACATTCCACTGCACTTAGAGGGGAAGAACAGAACTTTCTTTTTCACTTTAGCAAAGCTAGCAGGTTCACAGGACAGCAACAAAATATATGAAAGTTGTTTTTTTCCGTTTTTATTTTGTTTTATATGATTTAACATCCAGCCCCAACCCTATGTTCCACTTACTAATGCCTCTCGCTGGATTGGTTCAGCCCAAATAGGACTGCCTCAAATAAGCAGTTAATGGGCCATGCAATGATCTTAACCACTTGCATCCAGTAGGTGGCGCAGCATGTTGTGTAATGGTGGGCAGACCTGCTTGTGCCTCTCCATTGCACAACATATAGCTGTGAGAAAAAAAATGCTGGGGGAAAAAATATTAAATTTTTTTTTTTAAAGCCAATAAAAAATATATATATTTTTGCCCATATGAGAGGTGAAGCACTGCCTCACCTGCCTCTAGTGACTGCACATCACTGTTCAGTGACGTGCAGTGACGTCAGAGGCTGGTGAGGCAGTGACTTGTATACGCCTTCATTCTTTAGATATCCTTTATTGAAGAAATAGCAATGCACATGGGTGAGCCAATCTCATGAGGTATCTATGTGCAGCCACTAATTAGCAGCTACTGAGCATATTTAGATATGATTTTCAACAAAGGATATCAAAAGAATGAAGAAAATTAGATATTAGATGTAAATTGGAAAGTTATTTAAAATTGCATACTCTTTCTAAATTATGAAAGAAAACATATGGGTTTCATGTCCCTTTAAATGGTGTCTTGGAAAACTGGTCAACTTAGTAAACATCTGATTTTAGTCTAAAGGATTGTAACAGAAACTCTTGCCAGATAACAAAATGCTTGCTCTGATTATGAGATATAGAAATCCATGCCCATTAAAATATGTTTAAAACATACTTTTTACTTTAATGCTGCAAATTATGCTTATAGATTCTTTCATTATTCAGTAAATCTAAAAATGTCGATCCAGTGGCGGCTGGTGAAATTTAAAGAAATTAAATAAAGCCACACCATCAGATGGCACTACCAATTCATTAATTAAATAAATAAAAGGTAGACAGAAACACAGAAAAGCACTCGGGGGGAGAGGGAGAGAGAGACGGGGGGAGAGAGACAAAGAGGGTTAGAGAGAAAGAGAGAGAAACACAATCACACACAGAGGGTTAGAGAGAGAGAAAGAGAGAGAGACACAATCACACACAGAGGGTTAGAGAGAGAAAAAGAGAGAGAGACACAATCACACACAGAGGGTTAGAGAGAGAAAGAGAGACACAATCACATACAGAGGGTTAGAGAGAGAGAGAAAGAGAGACACATTCATACACAGAGGGTTAGAGAGAGAGAGAGAAACAGAGAGACACAATCATACACAGAGCGTTAGAGAGAGAGAAATAGAGAGAGAGACACAATCATACACAGAGGGTTAGAGCGAAAGAGAGAGAGACACAATCACACACAGAGGGTTAGTGAGAGAGAGAGAGAAAGAGATAGAGACACAATCACACACAGAGGGTTAGAGAGAGAGAAAGAGAAAGAGACACAATCATACACAGAGGGTTAGAGAGAGAAAGAGAGAGAAACACAATCACACACAGAGGGTTAGAGAGAGAGAAAGAGAGAGAGGCACAATCACACACAGAGGGTTAGAGAGAGAGAAAGAGACACAATCATACACAGAGGGTTAGAGAGAGAAAAAGAGACACAATCACACACAGAGGGTTAGAGAGAGAGAGAAAGAGAGACACAATCATACACAGAGGGTTAGAGAGAGAGAGAGACATTCATACACAGAGGGTTAGAGCAAAAGAGAGAGAGACACAATCATACACAGAGGGTTAGAGAGAGAAAGAGAGAGAGACACAATCACACACAGAGGGTTAGAGAGAGAGAGAAAGAGAGAGAGACACAATCACACACAGAGGGTTAGAGAGAGAGAAAGAGAGAGACACACAATCATACACAGAGGGTTAGGGAGAGAAAGAGAGAGAAACACAATGACACACAGAGGGTTAGAGAGAAAGAGAGAGAGACACAATCACACACAGAGGGTTAGAGAGAGAGAAAGAGAGAGAGAGACACAATTATACACAGAGGGTTAGAGAGAGAAAAAGAGACACAATCACACACAGAGGGTTAGAGAGAGAGAGAAAGAGAGACACAATCATACACAGAGGGTTAGAGAGAGAGAAATAGAGAGAGAGAGACAATCATACACAGAGGGTTAGAGCAAAAGAGAGAGAGACACAATCATACACAGAGGGTTAGAGAGAGAAAGAGAGAGAGACACAATCACACACAGAGGGTTAGAGAGAGAGAACGAGAGAGAGAGACAAAATCACACACAGAGGGTTAGAGAGAAAGAGAGAGAGACACAATCACACACAGAGGGTTAGAGAGAGAGAGAGAGAAAGAGAGAGAGACACAATCACACACAGAGGGTTAGAGATAGAGAGAAAGAGAGAGAGAGATACACACACAATCACACACAGAGGGTTAGAGAGAGAGAGAGAAAGAGACACAATCACACACAGAGGGTTAGAGAAAGAGAGAGAGACACAATCACACACAGAGGGTTAGAGAAAGAGAGAGAGACACAATCACACACAGAGGGTTAGAGAAAGAGAGAGACACACAATCACACACAGAGGGTTAGAGAGACACATAAGGGATGAAAGAGTCAGAGGGGGAGGAAGAGAGACAGAGAGAGAAAGAGACCATGGGGGAGAACGACACATAAGGAGAGAGATGGATAGATAGAGATAGAGAGAGAGACACACAAGGGGGGGGGGGGGAGAGGGACCACTGCATTTTAAAGTAATAAAACAGCAGAGCTACATAGAGTTCAGAAAGTGAGACTATAAATTAGTGTGAAGTACAGAGCCAAGCTGCTAAGGTGGGTGTAAATTTTGAGTAACCAAAATACAAAATCGATCCTTAAACTGCTGTAAAAGAATAAAAAACAAAAAACACTCTACCACATTCGTTAAATTATAATTTTCACTAACAGAATCCCTTACAGCAAAATCTTAGGTTGCAGAACTTACTTCAATAAAATGTGGCTAAAACACTGCAAGTCTGCATCTCTTCCTGCTCTGTAAGGAAGTGACAGTGGAACATTCCACTGCACTTGGAGGGGAAGTAGAGAACTCTCTTTTTCACTTTAGCAAAGCTGGCAGCTTCGCAGGACAGCAACAAAATAAATGTTTTTTTCCGTTTTTGTTTTGTTTTATATGATTAAACATCCAGCCCCAACCCTAAGTTCCACTTACTAATGCCTCTCACTGGATTGGGTCAGCCCAAATAGGACTGCCTCAAATATGTAGTTATGGGCCATGCAATGATCTTATCCACTTTCATCCAGTAGGTGGCGCAGCATGTTGTGTAATGGTGGGCAGACCTGCTTGTGCCTCTCCATTGCACAACATGTAGCTGTGAAAAAAAAAAATGCTGGGGAAAAAAAATTGCATTTTTTTTTTTTTTTAAAGCCAATAAAAAAATATATATTTGCCCATATGAGAGGTGAAGCCCTGCCTCACCTGCCTCTAGTGACTGCACATCACTGCAGCAAATGTACACTGTTATACAGGCTGTACACTCACTACTTTACGTTGTATTAAAGTGTCATTTCAGGGTTGTCACATGAAAAGATATAATAAAATATTTACAAAAATGTGAGGGGTGTACTCACTTTGTGAGATACTGTGTATATTACTACTACTTACACTTTACAACCTCAATTGGTATGAGGTATCACGCAGACATTGGAATAAAATTGTCTTAATCATCCAGAGCGGCAGAGTTAAAAAAAATACTGGATGTTACCCCAGCGGGACACCGGTTATATAAAAATAACGGGTCAAGTTAATACAAATTCATAAAAATTCATAACAGAAATTCAAGGTAGTTAAAAATGAATAAAATACAATAGTGAGCAGCCGAAACAACACACTTAAATGCCTGACGCGTTTCAAAGCTATACACATGTTTTTCATCAGAGGCGAGTGTTGAGTAAATAAACCGGCTCTTTTTTAAAGCTCCCGCCGTTTGCGTGGAGTTGGGGAGTGTTTTAAGGCTACTCACTGATTGGCCCATTTACGCTGTACTGTCATATATACAAAATAAAAGGAAGATAGATGGCCATATTGTATTAGCTAACATAGACAATTAGTTGTGCATCTATACATACAGAAAGTTGGAAATTAATGAATACTTGCACCATACAAATACATACAAGCTGTTTCACTGTACGTTTTTTATGTACATTTTTTAGAGAGTATCTAACTTTATTAATATTACCACGTAAGCCCTAGGGATATTCTACCTGGGATATAAGTTGTATAAAATATTACTGAATAAATTTGAACCCCTATACTGAAAAATAAATGAAGTTAATAGAAAAAGAGATAGGTTTAATAGAGGGAGACGCTGGATACACTTACAAAAATGCCACTATGTCAATATCTTTGTTAAGACCCCTAGGTGCCAGGGTGTTAAGATAGTGTATCCAGAACGTCTCCCTCTGTCTCAATTTTTTAACCCTATCGCCTCCATTTTTATCTGGCGGGATAAATTCTAGTACTGTTCCTTTTAAGCAGTTAGGATTTTTATTATGGAATTTACATCTGACAGATTGTGGCCTTTGAATCCATTTTCAATATTTTTAATATGTTCAAAAAGCCTTGTTTTATAGATTCTTTTGGATCTCCCTATGTATTGGAGGCCACAACTGCATTCCAATAAGTACACAATGAATTCACTCTTACAGTTGGTTAGGTGGTTAATTGTACATTCTTTATTATTAGATTTGGACTTAATTCAATGGTTTGGTTTATTGCCAATATATGCATGTATACAACCCTCACAATTTTTTCTATTACAGTTGTAGAACCCCTTACTTTGTTTATCTAGCCAGTTTCCCCTATTAGGTTTTTTCTTTAATTTGCTGGGCGCTAGAAGATTTTTTAAGGATTTATTTTTCCTAAAGGTCACTTGATGGGCATCCCCGATTATGTTTTTAAGGAATTTGTCCTGTTTTAAATCGACAAATACTTTTGAAGAATGTGTTTAATCTCTGGTGCCGCCTCATTGTAAGTGGTTATAAAACCTGTGCCTCTTCTTTTGTTTTTGCTATTCTTTGTATTGCTGGGAGTAACCTCTCCTTTGGTAGAAATTGGGGGGTCTTTTTGTTCTGTTCTACCTAACATCTCTATCTAAGTTTTTGACTTTAGTATAGGCTGTTTCTACTAGTTTTTTATTATATTTTTTTAGAGATTAAGAAGGAACTGTTCGAAATTAGATGATTTCAAGAAAGAATCTATATAATCTATAGATATCTAACACCGCATTGGACCAACACCGCATTGGACCAAAAGCGCAAAACCGGAAGCGTGTTCCACATACTTTATATTTCTTATGTGCTTTACATAGAAATTTTTTAAAATTGTATTATTAAATATATATTTCTATATATATCTGATAATGTTAATGTAAAATAGATATCTATACCTATATACAGTTGTATGTGTAAAGAGTAGAAACCTTCACAGAGCTAAACTGAAAGCATAGTAATAATGGCAGTAATAAAAAAAGGAAGAGAAAGTATAAAAATATATTGGATGGATGTAACAAAGTAAGTAAAATATATACTTTGTAACACTGTATACATATGAAAAATATTAGCATATAACCATAAGAGGAAAAATAACTATTATTGCAAAGATAAGTTTCCCTGAGATACAATGGTATAATTTCAAAGCAAGTCTTTATATGAAAACGGCACTCAAATTGTTGATATAAAAAATCCCAACTCGGACAATCAATCTACTTACACAAGATGACCTCAATCGTATGAGGTAAGTGTTGAGCCAACAGGGGATGTGACTACAATCACAGAGGGTCCGTAACTTTCGTAGACCAAACGATCAATCTTATCTCCTTTGAATACTAGGAATCTGTGCAGGTGACTACGTCACTCCTTAAGCGCATCCAATGGGTGATGAGAATCTCACATGAAGGAGGAAAGACGAAAACAAAACGGACCTAGCGTAATATTGTTTAATTCAAATTGACAAAATATAAAACTGCACTCACAAAGGTGACCTCGATTGATTATGAGGTATCAGAATCGCATGTGAAAAGTCACTATGAATCCTACACGGTCCAATTCAAGTTAAAAGTTCATGAACGATATTGATATAAAATAACTGTGAGTGTTTTCTTTTTAAAAACACAATTGTAGTTGATAAAACTTCTTTTTGACAGCAGCCGGGAACAACACCTTGATGAATCTGGCGCGTTTCAAAGTATAAAACTTCTTCATCAGAGGTAAGTGTTGATTTTGGTAGCTGGCATTTATTTGTACCTCCCGCTTCTTGCGTGGTTGTGGGCGTGTTCCCAGCATTTGACCGCTCTCATATTCATATTGTTAGTTTATTAAAAAGCAAATTGTTTTGCATATACAAACATTAAAACAACAAATAGAACTAAACTTGTGTTATAAACATGTGTG
This sequence comes from Bombina bombina, assembly GCF_027579735.1. Classification (NCBI taxonomy): domain Eukaryota; kingdom Metazoa; phylum Chordata; class Amphibia; order Anura; family Bombinatoridae; genus Bombina; species Bombina bombina. The sequence goes on along the minus strand of NC_069501.1, from coordinate 714,195,863 downwards.
GATTGAAAAAAAAATGACCGCTATATTTATATATATTTTTACTTGACATATATACGATTATCTAATGGATACCGCTGTGCATAGAGATTTTATGTATTCATAATTTGTGCTTAACTTATTTATGCTTGGGGGGATATTTTTACAGGAAAAACACCTTTACTTATATATTAGTTAGGTTAATGATAGTTGCAAATACCATGCCAACATCTGTTTTCTACTCCCACTACCAGCGTAGATGTCAAATTTAAACAGGCTTGTTCTATGATTGGAGAATATGGCCGTTCTTTATTAAAAAACGAATCACTTTTACACATTGAAAAATTTAATAAAACATCTATGAGGTTAAAAATAAAAAACCTCTATGTGTTGAAGAAAATGTCTACTTATAATTTATCTTGCTTTTGTGAATTTGTCTGAATGGTACCACTGCACAGCAAGTATTAGTGTCCTTATAGTTTTCACTTCAGCTTATTGGTGTTGGAAGTTTCATCTCTATATGTAACCCCTCACTTAGTACGAATAATCACTGTATGTATTTAGTACCTGATGTCAAATATAATTAAGAAGGGTGTCTGGAGCTCTTTGTCCACTACTCAAATACCCGCCAATTTTAGCTGTTCATAAAAATGCTACTATGTCAATATCTTTGTTCAAACCAGCAGGTTGCAGGGTATTTAGGCAGGGGATCCAATAAGTCTCCCTCTGTCCTAATTTTTTTCATTCTGTCTCCACCATTTTTGTCTGGAGGGATAAACTCTAGCACAGTGCCCTTTAGGCACTTGGGATTTTTATTATGATATTTGCTGTAGTGGTCCTTATAACCTATTTTGATGTTTGTCATATGTTCTAACATTCTGGTTTTATAAATTATTTTAGAACGACCTATATACTGTAAACCACAGCCACATTCCAATAAATATACTATAAAATCGGTTTTACAATTAGTTAAAGAGTTAATTTTACATTTTTTATTATTAGATTTAGATTTTACAGTGTGAGTGGGTTTATTGTTACTGTATGCATGTGAACAGCCTTCACAGCTTTTTCTATTGCACTTTAAAAAGGATTTGTTTTTCTTAAAAATTACGGTTGGACCATTTCCTATTGTGTTTCTTAACAGTTTGTCTTGTTTAAGAATGTGCCAATATTTGTGCATATATTTTTTAATTTCTGGAGCTGCTTTGTTATAGGTTGTAATAAAACCAATACCTCTATTTTTTCTCTGTCTTTTTACTATTTACTTTTCCAGATTAATTTTTGGAAGTTTCTTCTATAGTTTCTTTGCCCAAAAGGATATTTCTAGCTTTTATACATGCAGCTTCCACTATTTTTTATTATATTTTTTGTTTAACAGTTGTATTTTTAAGAATTCAGCCTTTTTATCGTAGTCTTCAAATTTGGAACAATTCCTCCTTAATCTTTGGAATTGTTCAAATGGTATATTATTTATCCAGGATTTATAATGTCCGCTATTTGCGGGAAGATATCCATTACTGTCAGTTTTCTTTCTGTAAATTTTACTTAGGATTTTTTCATTTTCATGGAACAGCACTAAGTCTAAAAATTCTATTTCTTTTTTTTCCACACATTTTGTGTGTGAAGGAGAAATTCATTTCATTTTGATTTACATATTTCATAAATTGTGTCATTGACTTTTCATCACCTTTCCATATCATAATGATATCGTCAATAAATCTCCCCCACCACACAATTTGTTCTTTGAAAAGGTTATTTGCATAGATATATTGTTCTTCCCAATATCCCATGTAAATGTGGGCATAGCTGGGGGCCATAATAGTCCCCATTGCTGCGCCACCAGTTTGGAGAAAGAAAGCATTCTCAAATTGAAAATACTTCTTTTCTAATACAAATGTTGCACTCTGTCCTATAAACTATTGGAGATCCTCTGGTAAATTTGTATTATTTCTTAAAATATTTTTTAGAACCTTGATTCCTTTGTTGTGCTGAATGTTAGGATAGGGGGCTGCTACGTCCATAGTTACCCATTTATAGTTTGAATCCCATTTTAAAGATTCTATTTTCTTAACTGTATCAAGTGTATCCTTGAGGTATGATCTAAGTATAGGAACTATAGGTTTAATGTAGAAATCTACATATTCAGAAAGTTTGGTGGTTAGAGAGTCTATTCCTGAGATTATAGGTCTACCAGGAGGAAATTTGTCATTTTGTGAATCTTGGGGAGATGGTAAAATGTTGCTGTTTTGGGGAACATGTTAGAGGAAGTTGTATTTGCAGCACCTGTAGGATTGATGTGGGCGCACCCTTGGTCAAAAACACTGTGTTTATATAATAATGATAGTCACATCAGTCCTTCATGAACCAAATCTGCCCTCCACAACCTCCCAAACATCCAAGATGGTATTCCCTTTTATATATCATACGTCTCCACACGCTATGACAATATATCAATATGCATAGATTGACATGTTTCAAAATGTTAAACAGGTGGACTCACGTTCTCCGTTTGGTTTATGTGTTCTGGTCCCCGGGGAAACTCTGCTACC